>NW_015387967.1:211348-215503 GCF_001527695.2 Protobothrops mucrosquamatus | reverse complement strand
TGGGGGCTGAAGATGTCTGGCCTTCGACTCCCAGAATTCCCCAACCAGCCATCCTGGGGGCTGAAGATGTCTGGCCTTTGATTCCCAGAATTCCCCAGCCAGCCAGCCAGCCACCCTGGGGGCTGAAGATGTTTGGCCTTCGACTCCCAGAATTCCCCAGCCAGCCACCCTGGGGGCTGAAGATGTCTGGCCTTGAACTCCCAGAATTCCCCAGCCAGCCACCCTGGGGCCTGAAGATGTCTGGCCTTCGACTCCCAGAATTCCCCAGCCACCCACCCTGGGGGCTGAAGATGTCTGGCCTTCGATTCCCAGAATTCCCCAACCAGCCACCTTGGGGGCTGAAGATGTCTGGCCTTCGACTCCTAGAATTCCCCAGCCAGCCACCCTGGGGGCTGAAGATGTCTGGCCTTCGATTCCCAGAATTCCCCAGCCAGCCATACTGGCTGAGGAATTATGGGAGTCGAAGTCCACACATCTTCAAGCTGCCAAGGTTGAGAATCACTCCCTTATCCAATGGGCCCAATGATGGCACCTACCTCTCTCTCTCTCTCCTTCCTTCCTCCTGCCTCGCCTCGACTAAGGCAACGAAGCACCAGCACACCGCAGCCCCAGCGCCTGTGGGTAGAAAAGCAGCGCCACATGGACCAGGGTACCCTCTGCGCCATGTTCCCCGACTCCTTGCCTTCCCCAAGGCTCCATCTTGTCACCTACCTGCCCTGAAGACGAGCAGCGGCCTCCCCCTCCTCCAAGCCCCCTCCCCAAAAACACACTTCCGGGAAGAAAGGAAAGGCCGAAAGGTACCCGAGGGGGCCAGGCCAAGCCACGCCCTCGCCCCGAAGCCACGCCCCTTTCGGCATCTGCGCCTCTTTCCCCCCCTCTCCTCTTTCGGAGCCCTAGGGGAAATCCTAAGCCCCCCCTCTCCCGTTTGACGTCACCGTCCGCGGCGTGACGTCACCGCCACTACCCGTTCGATGCTTCGACCGCCTGAGGCCTGGCTGTTTTGGGTTCTTTTTCACCTTCTAAGTCACTCACCCACCTTCCCCTTCGCTTTCGGCCGCTAGACCGCGGCGATTTCGTCCGTCCCGTCGGCCTCCGAAGGGCTTCGCTCCCTCCTCAGACGCGGCCGCAGCGAAGCAGGAGCAGCAGCGATTCTAAGATGGCGGCGGACGCTGCTCCCTCCAGGACCGTACCCCTCCCTTCTCCTTCGCCTCGCGAGGGGGCGCAGCACGCGTGCGCAGAGGCGTCCGCAGCGCGGATTGGCTGAAAGGATGCGAAGGAAAGATGAAGCGTGTTAAAGAGGGAGGGACCCGAAGGGAAAAACTCGGGCGCCGATTGGATTGTCTGCCTCGGGGAGGCGGGCTTTTAGAGTGAGGTTCCCGCTGATTCGATCACGGCTCAGAAAGGCGTATTGAGATAGATCTTTTTTTTTTTTTTTTAACCTTTACTTCCCTCGCAGGTAGAAAAACCAATGGTTGTTAAGACAGAGGCGGGGTTTCCTAGTAGCCAATTGGGCAAGCCGACGGGGGGGAAAAAAAAAAATAAACTATCGGGGCAGCTGATTGGCTGGACGAGCGGAAAAAAACGCGAAAGTTTATTAAGTACAGCGAATATCATTGGGCTACAGCGTGGTGGGTGGAGCGAAGCGAAAGGATCCGCCCCTGCGAGGTTTGCCCTGATTGGTTAGCCCTTCAGGCTACAAACAAAGACCTGATTGGGCTTTTGGTCGCCGAGTCGGTAAGGGAGCCACTTTCCTGTAGCGAAGGGAAAAGGGGAGGAGTCGCGCAGTTACCACGGCAACAGCGGCCTGGTCTCCCGGCTGAGGCCTGGCGAGTTGCTCGCCTCGCCGTTTCCTAACGAGGAGGCAAAATAGGCGTCCTTTGTCCCGAAACTGGGGCGGTTTTGTAGACTGCCGAGGCGGGATGGGGATTCGGAAGGGCCGAAGGCCTCCATAATCTCTTTATTATTAAAGCCTGGTAGCTGAGCGCAATCCCTGAGCCCATTATGTGAGGAAAGAGAGGCCACTTTCAACAGGGCCGCCTCAACTAACCCTGGTTCAATAACAATAATAACAACTTTATTGTCACTTTGAATGTACACCAATCAGCACACACCAAAATGACATTGTGTTGTTGCATACAGCTCTCAAAGGGCCGCCACCTCAGCTAATCCTGGTTCAAATTGGGAACCGGGATCCCTCATGTATCCAGGCCCCCCACGCCCACCCCAGCCATTTAGGGGTGATGAAAGTAAAAGCACCCCCCTTCCACGTGCCCTTAAAACAGCAGGAAATCAAGGACATCGCAATGGCAGCAAGTCTGCTCCTCGACTTAGGCCCGCAGTTTGAGTCCAAAATTTGGTGTTGCTGAGCAAGAAATTGGTTAAGTGGATTTTGCCCCGTTTTATGACCTTTCTTGCCACAGTCGCTAAATGAATCACTGCGGTTGCTAAGATAGGTCACACAGTTGTGCACTGAATCAGGCTTCCGTCATTGGGCTTTGCTTGCAACCGTCATAGATACGAGTCAGTTGCCGAGCGCCTGAATTTTGATCGCGTGACCATTGGGGAGGCACCGATGGTCCTAATATGAAAAATGGTCATTAAGTCACTTTGTTCACAGCCGTTAACTTCAAATGGTCACTAAGCGAAGTGTTGTAAGTTGAGGACTACCTGCATCAGGCTAGTTAACAGCCTGGCTACCTCATTTTGCACCCTTCAAGGGAAGCCCTACATGCAGTCCGCTGGAGTAGTCAAGCTCAGAGGCAACTACTGGCAGGATATATGCATTGCTCTAAATGTGAGGTTTCTACTGGATGGCCCTATCCTGTATTGGGTAGTCCTTGACTTACGACCACAGTTGGGACTGGGCCTTAGGTTACCAAGGAATGCAGTCATTAATAGCACTAAGACTTATAGACAGCTTCACAGGGCTTAGCAGCCCTTTCTAAGCAATTTATGGAGTCGGCCTAATGCCCCCCACAATCTGGGTCCTCATTTTACTGACCTCAGAAGGATGGAAGCCCGAGTCAACCTCGAGCTGGTTAGGATCAAACTGCTAGCAGTGAGCAGTGAATTTGCCTGCAATACTGCATTTTAACAAATGCACCCACTTTTGTGACCATTTTTAGCATGGTCATTAAGCGAGTCCGGCTTCCCCCGTTGATTTTACTTGTCAGAAGATTGCAAAGCAGCAATCCCAGCATGCCGCAACTGTCGTAAATGCACGCTGGTGGCCGAGTGCCAAATTCCGATCACGTCACCACGAGGACAGTGGCAGTCATCGATGCGAGGACCATTTGCCCTTTTCTCATCACTGTCGTAACTTAGAATGGTTGGTAAACACATGGTCATAAGTCGAAGACTACCTATATGGAAGAGTTTAATAAGGATGTCCAAATGAACTTCTGGGAAACGCAGGATACATCAGAAAAGTTATACAGCTTTTTTCTTTGAAAAGAGAAGTTTAACAAGTAGGCTGGCTCGGTCGCTCAACAGCGAGACACTGGTGAAGCTGGCACAGCAGCGCCTGCATTTTTTGCGTCGCATGAGAAAAGCACATCTTCCTTCCCCCGTCCTTACCACTTTCTACAGAGGGACGATCAAGAGCATCCTGTCATACAGGATCAGTCTGGATTGGAAGCATCACTGCTTCAGACAGGAAGATGGTGCTGAGAGTGGTGAGGACAGCAGAAAAGATCATTGGCAGTTCCCTCCCTCCCATACAGGACATGGCACATAAGCGTTGCTTGAGCAGGGTCCGCAAAATTGTCTGGGACACGACACATCCTCTTCACGACCTGTTTTCCTTGTTAACTTCTGGAAGAAGGCTCCATGGTATCCGAAGCAGAACATCCAGATTCAGTCATAGTTTTGTTCCATACAGTATTAACTTTGTGAACTCTAAAGCTTCCTCCTTCCGTTATGTATTCAAGATGGACAATGATTAATATTTATGTTACTTATATGTAAGGGTGTAGGTCTATACATACGTTGTATATAGCATGTTTAAATGTGTGTTATGTGTGTGTACACCTTGAGAGCAAGCAACTAAATTTCATTTTTAATTTGTGCCATTGTGCCCACAGTAAAAAATGACAATAAAGTTTCTATCTATCTATCTATCTATCTATCTATCTATCTATCTATCTATCTATCTAT
>NW_015387967.1:185877-210877 GCF_001527695.2 Protobothrops mucrosquamatus | reverse complement strand
AGAACACATTTCAGCAAACTTTATTGAAATTTCACCGACCGGAAAACATGATCGAGGCAGGTGGAAGCAGCCAAGCTAAAGACTTTTGAGTCCAACCTGCAAACCAGCAAATGGTGGAGACCTTGTGACTTTGCGTAGAAAAATCAGTCTCTCTCTTGTCCCGAGTGCAAAGCAGAAGAAGCTTCCTTGTGGTCTCGATGCCGGAGCGATGGTGGGCTGGGGGGGGGGGACACACACGGATCGAACTCCTGCTCACAGTCCAATGGTGTAGGAACGTCCCGTGGGGTTGTGGATGACCGAACACATGGGGGAAACCACAGCCCACTCGTACCACACTTTCTTGGAGTTGCTGGAACGCCAAAAGGCTACTCGGATCTTCTCGCCCGCTTGCACGGTCATGGGTTGCTGTGGGTGGGACACCATTACTAGCACCACAATCATTCCGGGCCAGATAAACATTACTTCACCCACCCCCACAAAGTCAGGTCCCACAGAGTCAGACCTCCACCACAGAGTCAGTCCCACCAGCATGTTTCCATACAGAAGTAGAGAGGTCATAGGAACACAAATATGTTTAAATTATTTGCTGAACACCTGGTTCTGCCACCTGGGCCTGGGAAGCTAAAGCCCATTCAATGGTTAGTTTGAATCTGTGTTGTCGCTGGGGTGGGTGGTGGGCTGATATTTTTCTCCTTATTTTTTATTCTTTTTAAAGCACAGTTTTTGTATCTTGTAAGCCGCCTTGAGTCGCCACGTGCGAGTAGGCGGCAATATGAATTTTCTACATAAATAAATATTCAAACTCATTTCCAATAAACACCTAATTCTTACACTGCTGTCTAATGTCTATGCATATTTACCCATGTAGTATGGCTGCAGTATTATTATTTATCATTATCTTCTTTACTACTAATCTATCTATCTATCTATCTATCTATCTATCTATCTATCTATCTATCTATCTATCTATCTATCTATCTATCTATCTATCATGTCTGTCTGTCTGTCTGTCTGTCTGTCTGTCTGTCTGTCTATCTATCTATCTATCTATCATTTTAGAATAGAATAGAGCTGGACGGGATCTTGGAGGTCTTCTACTCCAGCCCCCTGCTCAAGCAGGAGTCCCTAGACCAGGGGTAGGCAACCTTGGCTCTTTTATGACTCGTGGACTTCAACTCCCAGAATTCCTGAGCCAGCATGGCTCAGCTTGGAAACCTCTCCTTTCCCCCTCAGCGTGGCTGGCTCAGGAATTCTGGGAGTTGAAGTCCACGAGTCATAAAAGAGCCAAGATTGCCTACCCCTGACCTATACCATCTCAGACAAGTGACTATCTAGCGTGTTCTTAAAAATCTCCAGTGATGGAGGGAAGCCATTCCACTGGTTAATTGTCCTCATAGGAAGTTTCTCCTTAATTCCAGGTTGCTTCTCTGTGATTAGTTTCCAACCATTGTTTCTTGTTCTGGCCTCAGGTGCTTTGGAGAATAACGTGACCCACTCTTCTTTGTGGCAGCCCCTGAGATACTAGAACACTGCTATCATGTCCCCCTTATTTCTTCTTTTCTTTAGACTGGCCAAACCCAAGTCCCGTAGCCGTTCTTCATATGTTTCAGTCTCCAATTACTGGAGGAAATAAATGACGGAAATATCAATCAACTAGGAAAGGAGATGGAAGGCAACCAGGCAGGAGGGCAGCTCAACAAAGCTCGCTCCTACAGCTTTTTCTTGCTTATACAGGTAGTCCTCGACTTACAACAGTCCGTTTAGTGATTCACTTAACAACGGTGGCCGAAAAGGTCACACAATGGGGCAAAACTCGCTTAACCAATGTCTCCCTTGGCACGGAATATTTCGGGCCCAATGGTGGCCGTTAAGACGAGGACTACCTGTAATGTAAAACCCTTGCATATTAAAAGTTTCATTTTGTTAATAGTTTTCCTTGGTGAAAAATCTTCAAATAACTGCTGACAAAAGATTTATTCTCATGAGGGGAATTTTTTAAAAAAACAACAAAAAAACCAAAAACAAAAACCTACCTTAATGGGAAAGAATATAGGGAACCACGAAAACATGCCAGGTGAGTGAGTCTCAGGCCGGATGCCTAAAAGAAAGAAAGAAAGAAAGAAAGAAAGGAAGGAAGGAAGGAAGGAAGGAAGGTTGTTTTTAGGGATTCAGCAGCATCGAGGCAACTATAACGAAGGGTTTAGGACAGGGGTAAGCAACCTTGGCTCTTTTATGACTCGTGGACTTCAACTCCCAGAATTCCTGAGCCAGCATGGCTCAGCATGGAAACATCTCTCTTTCCCCTCAGTATGCCTGGCTGAGGAATTCTGGGAGTTGAAGTCCACGAGTCATAAAAGAGCCAAGGTTGCCTACCCCTGGTTTAGGAGAAGAGCCTTTTTTGTGCCATGGCCCCTGCCCTTTGAAACATCTTGCCACTGAGGGTGAGGCCCCCACCCACCCTTCTGGCCTTGAATAGGATAGAGCTGGAAGGGACCTTGGAGGTCTTCTAGTCCAGCCCCCTGCTCAAGCAGGAGAACCTATATCGTCTCAGACAAGTGACTGTCTAGCCTCTTCTTAAAAATCTTCAGTGATGGAGCGCCCACGATTTCTGGAGGCAAGCTGTTCCACTGGTTAATTGTCCTCACTGTCAGGAAGTTTCTCCTTAGTTCCAGGTTGCTTCTCTCCTTGATTAGTTTCCAACCATTATTTCATGTCCTGCCTTCAGGTGCTTTAATAATAATAATAATAATAATAATAATAATTTAATTTGTATTCTTTGGAGAATAATTTGACCCCATCTTCTTTGTGGCAGCCCCTCAAATGCTGGAACACTGCTATCATGTCACCCCTATTTCTTTTCTTTACACTGGCCGAATCCAAGTCCTGCAGCCGTTCTTCCTATGTTTTATTCTCCAGGTCTTTGATCATCTTACTTGCTCTTCTCTGAATTTTTTCCAAACTCTCAACATCTCTTTTGTGATGTGGTGACCAAAATTGGCTACAGTATTCCAGGTCTGGCCTCACCAGGGTTTTATACAGTGGTACTAATACCTCGCGTGATCTTGATTCTATGCCTCTATTTATACAACCCAAGATTGTATTAGCTTTTTTTAGCTGCTGCTGCACACGGCTGGCTCACGGTCAAGCGATCGTCCACTAGGAGTCCAAGGTCCCTCTCACAGTTACTGTTTTTGAGCCAGGTCTTGCCCAGTCTGTACTTGTACCTTTGATGGAGATGCATCAAAAAGGTGGTGGCTGGTGCGACATCCCCCGACTCCACTCAAGCCTGCGGTTTTTACTTGTAACCAATCCTTGTAATTTTATTTTTTTCTGTATTTTTATTACATTGTAAGCTGCCCAGAATCACTTTGGATAGTGCGATGGGCTTTGTATTAATACCACTTTACAATGCCTTGGTAAGGCCACACTTGGAATACTGCATCCAGTTTTGGTTACCATGATGTAAAAAAGATGTTGAGACTCTAGAAAGAGTACAGAGAAGAGCAACAAAGATGATTAGAGGTCTGGAGGCTAAAGCATATAAGGAAAGGCTGCTGGAATTGGGTATGTCTAGTTTAACGAAGAAAAGGACGAGGGGGGACATGATAGCAGTGTTCCAATATCTCAGGGGCTGCCCCAAAGAAGAAGGAGTCAAGCTATTCTCCAAGGCGCCTGAAGGCAGGACATGAAGCAACGAATGGAAACTAACCAAGGAGAGAAGCAACCTAGAACTAAGGAGAAACTTCCTGACAGTTAGAACAATTAACCAGTGGAACAACCTGCCTCCAGAAGCGGTGAATGCTCCAACACTGGAAGTTTTTAAGAAGAGACTGGACAGCCATTTGTCTGAAATGGTATAGGGTTTCCTGCCTGAGCAGGGGGTTGGACCAGATGACCTCCAAGGTCCCTTCCAACTTTATTATTATTATATACGAGTATAAATGTAATAAATAATAAAGGGGAAGGGCCCACTCTTCCTCTCCCGTCTTGAGGCTTCACTTAACGTACTGAGTGTGACATCGCCATATAGCTTCGTCTCAAAGTAGCCGGCGAAGCCGTGAAGCACCGTATTCACGTCCACCTGGAATTCCAGCGTTTGGTAACGGTTGTTGTCCTTGAGAGGGTCTGTAAGAGAGAAAAGACAAGGCAAAAAGGTATCATGGGACACCCAGAGGCTCTAAAGCAGGCATGTCAAACCCGCGACATACCATGGGCGCGGTTTCGGCATGATGCACACGGCCCGTGTGCCAGCATTTTGACACGCCTGCTCTAAAGAAAACAAGGATAAAATATCCAAGCCAAATCCAGCTGTTTTTAACAGAGTGGAAGATGGCTTGCTGTGGGTGGGTTAACCCAGGTTTTCTAGTAAAGTTTTTTTTTTTTTTTAAAGCCAGCCTTTCTTCTTATCTAGTCCAGGGCTTTTCAATCTTTTCACAGATTGTACCACTTTTAGGACATGACAATATTCGAGCACCACCAGTGCTTAGCAAGGTGTCAAAAACTTGATGACTAAAAAAAAAAAAGGGGGGGGGTATTTTGGGCTTTACTGGTTAGATTCATTTGTTGTTATAGAAATGGCTAGTTTATAATGTTATGGAAAAGTAAAAAGTTGGGTTCAATGTTAATGCTTTCTTCTACTGCAACAGAGGAAGTCAGAAGTCAATGCTTTTTCTTTTTCCCTTCTCCCCCTCCCTTTTTCCTTTTTCTCTCACCCTTGGCTCGCAAAAGCCCCTTGCTTGCTCTCTCACTCACTCACACTTTGCTTGCAAAGGTCACTTTCTCTCATTCACTCACACTTTGCTCGCAAAAGCCCCTCGCTCTCTCTCTCGCTCTCCACTCAAACACACTTTGCTCTCAAAGCCGCTCTCTCTCTCTCTCTCTCTCACACTTCGCCTGCAAAGGCCACTCTCTCGCTCTCTCATTCACTCACACTTTGCTCACAAAAGCCCCTCAGTCTCTCTCGCTCTACACTCAAACACACTTTGCTCTTAAAAGCCACTCTCTCTCTCTCTTTCACTCACTCACACGTCGCCTGCAAAGGCCACTCTCTCGCTCTCTCTCATTCACCCACACTTTGCTCACAAAAGCCCCTCAGTCTCTCTCTCGCTCTCCACTCAAACACACTTTGCTCTTAAAAGCCGCTCTCTCTCTCTCTCTTTCACTCACTCACACTTTGCCCGCAAAGGCCACTCTCTCGCTCTCTCTCACTCACACTTTGCTCACAAAAGCCCCTCGGTCTCTCGCTCGCTCTCCACTCAAACACACTTTGCTGTCAAAAGCCGCACTCTCTCTCTCTCTCTCATTCACTCACACTTTGCTCACAAAAGCCCCTCGGTCTCTCTCTCGCTCTCCACTCAAACACACTTTGCTGTCAAAAGCCGCACTCTCTCTCTCTCTTTCACTCACTCATACTTCGCCTGCAAAGGCCACTCATTCTCTCTCTCTCTCACATTCACTCACACTTTGCTCATAAAAGCCCTTTGGTCTCTCACTCTCTCACTCACACGCACTTTGCTCCCAAAAGCCGCTCTCGCTCTCTCTTTCACTCACTCACACTTCTCCCGCAAAGGCCACTCGCTCGCTGTCGCCTCACTGCTTCACTAACAAAAGCCTTTTCTCTTCTCTCTCTGTGTTTTTTTTTCTCTCCCTCTCCCGCCGAAACCTGCCCCTTTTATAGCTTCTCCTCTCTCCATCCTCCTCCTCCTTTTTTCATCCGGGGATGGATGTAGCCGCATGCGTAGATCCTGGGGCTTCTTGCCAAGCCCTGCAGCTCCAGCTGATCTTCTCCAGGCCTATGTAGAGCCGCTTCAGCTTGTTCCCTCCCCCGTTACACTTGGCTAGGGGTCACGTACCACCTACCAGGTGCTAAAGTACCACCAGTGGTACGCGTACCACTGGTTGAAAAACCCCGATCTAGACAACTAACAATCTAGTTTAGGCAAGTATCCCTTTCCACAACACCATATGGTATTTTGCTCTCCAAAAGCAATGTCCCTACCTGGGTTGGGGTGTCTGAAGGAGAAACAGGCTTTTGGCGGTGCTAGCTGGTGGAAGTTGTGAAGACGAACAACGTACGGCATTTCGAATTGAGCCTGGGAAGAAAACACGAAATAAAACAGAATAAAAACAGATTTTTAAAATGCCAAATGTGTTAGGGTTAAAGTGCGCTCTGAGCTTGGGTTTTTTTTCTTTCTTGCAGACGTTTCACAACCCACCTAGGGAACATCATCAGGGCTACTGGAAGATGCCATTCCCAAATCTTTTTTAATAGAAAGGTTCCAATTTCCCTTTGTCTCTAAGGATCAAATTAAAGGTTTGTAACGATTTCTCTTCAACGTGTAGGATGGAGTATACTACATGTTCGATTCTGTATACTGCTGGAGATTCCTTTTTGTTTCGTATCATTAATAAAATTAAATTTAAAAATTCTTCGGGGCACCCTGCAAATCTAAAGGATGTATTTAAATTAGGAGATTTAATTACAAAATACGTATATTTGATTATATACGTCATTTTGAGACACGAGATCCTTCATTATTTTAACAATGTTATTTTAACGGAAATAACTTGATTATTTGAATACACCTAATATTTGACAGTAAATAATTTTAGGAATTTTAGATGTTGGGCAAAAAAAAAAAAGGCTAAAGTGAGAATTAAGAAATTAGATGATGGAAATTACCAGAGGGATTATTTAAAAATTAAACATTTGTTTGAATGTGGTTAAAGTAATAAAAAGATTGTGAATATAAATGAAGATTAGTTTAAGAGGGATGAGCCCTTAAAGTAATATAATATGCCTTCTTTTTTTCCCTTTTGTGTTTGGTTTTTTGACATGAGAAATATAAAAATGTTGGGATGGTTTATATAAAAGAAATGTTTTCTGTTTTGTCTTTTTCCCCCCCTTTTTGCTCTTATTTTGTTTTATGATACAAGAAATGTAAAAATGTGATGGCTTGTATGAGAAAAAAGACTTAAACACCTAAGTGTAACTAATTTTGAGAAAATCTTAACCAGTAAAAATGTTTTGAATATTGTGGGAAAAACAAATTTAAATGAGAATTTTGCAAACAGGATTTACGATGAGGCCATCAAGATGATCAATGAAAAGAAGCTTTATATTGATGTGGCTGTTATCTGCAGAAACATGAGACAAATGTTTATATTTAATCGTCATTTATTTAAATAAGACCTGTATTCATTTAAGATTGGCAAAAGAGAATATTATTGGAAGAAGAGGAAATCAAGTCAAGCTATTATATGGACTATAGAATTATAGAAATTAATTGTTATTGTTTTTTAAACATTAACCCAGACAACACGACATTTACCAAATATTAAAGTGTATGTTAAATCAATAGAACATTTTTTTTTTAATTTTTAGGAATTTTAACCTGACCTTTATTGCATACATATTTTTTTCCTTGGGAAAAGCCCTACTTTTTATTTTTTTCAAGAGATCAAGAAAGCAACAAAGATGATTAGGGGACTGGAGGCTAAAACATATAAGGAACGGTTGCTGGAATTGGGTATGTCTAGTTTAACAAAGAGAAGGACGAGGGGTTTTTATAAAACCTTTTCGCTTTAGGCCTCCGCTGCTGTGTGCAAAAAGAAAAAAAGGTTCAATCAATCAATTTCAACTGAAAAAAAAAAAGATCTCGCAAAGTTGGAATTGATTGATTGAACTTTTTAGTCCCACCCAGTCTGCTGTTACCACCGCAGCCCCCCCACCCACGCCCAATTGGAACTCATCAAATCTGCAGACGACACCAAGCTGGCAGGAATAGCCAACACTCCAGAAGACAGGCTGAGGATACAGGAGGATCTGGATAGACTTGAACACTGGGCGCTATCTAACAAAATGAAATTCAATGGTGAAAAAAGTAAGGTTCTACATTTAGGCAAGAAAAACAAATGTACAGGTATAGTATAGGGAGTACCTTGCTCAATAGTAGTAACTGTGAGAGGGACCTCGAAGTCCTAGTGGACAATCACCTAAATATGAGCCAGCAGTGTGCTGCAGCTGCCAAAAAGGCCAACACAGTGCTGGGCTGCATCAACAGAGGGATAGAATCAAGATCACATGAAGTGTTGATACCACTTTACAAGGCCTTGGTAAGGCCACACTTGGAATACTGCATCCAGTTTTGGTCACCGCGATGTACAAAAGATGTTGAGACTTTAGAAAGAGTACAGAGAAGAGCAACAAAGATGATTAGGGGACTGGTGTCTAAAGCATATAAGGAACGGCTGCTGGAATTGGGTATGTCTAGTTTAATGAAGAGAAGGACGAAGGGGGACAGGATAGCAGTGTTCCAATATCTCAGGGGCTGCCCCAAAGAAGAGGGAGTCAAGCCATTCTCCAAAGCGCCTGAGGGCAGGACAAGAAGCAACAGGTGGAAACTAACCAAGGAGAGAAGCAACCTAGAACTAAGGAGAAACTTCCTGACAGTTAGAACAATTAACCAGTGGAACAACCTGCCCCCAGAAGCGGTGAATGCTCCAACACTGGAAGTTTTTAAGAGACTGGACAGCCATTTGTCTGAAATGGGATAGGGTTTCCTGCCTGAGCAGGGGATTGGACTAGATGACCTCCAACGTCCCTTCCAACTTTTTTATTATTATTAATTATTATTATTATTATTATTATTATTATTATTATTATTATTATTATTATTATTATTATTATTATTATTATTATTATTTCTCCAAACAGATTTTAATTTGTTTCTAGCAAAGAACACATTTGGGGACCCCCTCACCTCAGGATCGCGATCCTTCTCACGACAGGCCCGCACTTCGTTATAAAGCTTGGAGGATGAGATGGGGCCCAAGAAAGAGGTATAATCACAGGGGATGCTCACCCCTCCCTCTGTGCAAGGGGAAAAAGCAAAGACACATCAGTCACTTGCAATTAAAATAAGACGTTGAATCTATCTGGCTCAACTAATCAACAGGCCTTCCAGTTGGCTCACGGCATTATTACTACATGTAGTCTTTGACTTACAACCATTCAGTGACCATTCAAGGTTCAAAAAAGCGATTTACAACCAATACTTGCATTTACAACCACTGCGGCATTTTCCCACAGTCACGTGATCAAAAATTAGCTGCTTGGCCACTGGCATGTACCCGTGACAGTTGCAGCACGCTGGGATTGCAAATGCAATTCCCATTTGCAGCCTTGCCAGCTGGCTTTCTGGCAATCAAATTCCATCGGGGGGGGGAGCCCAGATTCACTTAACAATCCCGTGATTCGCTTAATGATTGTGGTGATTCACTTAAGAACCACGGCAAAAAAGATCAGGATTGTAAACCGCCCAACGTTACCCTATGTGGTAAGATGGGTGGCCCATAAATTTTATTAAGAAAAATAAAATAAAAAATAAATAAAACAACAAAAAATGAAATAAATTAAATTAAAATACAATAAAAAGCCATAAAAGAAAAAAATAATATTAAAATAAAATAAAATGTAATAAAACAATAAAAAATGAAATAAATTAAACAAAAACAATAAAAAATAAAACAAAATAAAAAATAGAACAAAAAATGAATGAAATTAAAATAAAATAAAAAACAAAAGAAAGGAAAAAAAATGAAATTAAAATAAAATAAAATAAACAATAAAACAAAAAATGAAATAAAATAAAAGTGTAATAAAACAATACAATGAAATAAACAAAAACAATAAAATAAAAATGAATTAAAATAAAATAAATAAAACGTAAAAACAAATAAAATAAAATGTAATAAAACAAAATGAAATAAACAAAAACAATAAAACCATAAAAATGAATTAAAATAAATAAAATAAAAAATAAAAAATGAAAAAAATTCAATTAAAAGAAAAAATAATAAAGGAAAAAATTTCAATTAAAATAAAATAAAATATAATAAAGCAATAACAAATGAGATAAATTAAACAAAAACAATAAAACCATAAAAAATAAATTAAAATAAAATAAACACAATAAAACAATAAAAAAAATGAAGTGAAATAAAATAAAAAGAAAACAAAAATAAATTAAATTAAAAAGAAACAAATAAACGAAATAAATGAAATATAATGAAATACAAAATGGTAAAATAAAAATAAAACAAAATAAAAAATAAAAATAAAATAATACTAGGCACGAATCCCTTAAGAACTGCCTTGCCCAACAGTGGAAGTTCTGCCTCTGGTTTAAGGACTCCCTGTGGTATGTAAATATTCTAAATATTTCTGACCCCAACTGTCGTTTTTTTAAAGCTTCCATAGTCTCTTTTTCTGACTCACCTTTCAGACAATGTTCTGCCCCGTCCAGGCACTCTGGGGACAGTTCGTTGTCGGCGAAGGAGCCCAGCAGTTCCGACACCATCAGATCCGCTTTCTCGGGGGCCTCCCACTCGCGCATGTCCCGGGAGACCACCGTCACCTGGGAACCCCATTCCTCGTACTGCCAGCTCTCCAGACTGGAGGGGGGGGGGAAAGCGCGGGAAGACGTAGAGGCAGGTCAAAGGGACTAGCACCTTCGATCATGTGGAAGACTTTCTCTCCACAAAACTGCCCGCAGAGCAGACTAATATTAAATACGATTAAATATTCATCTTCCATTCCCCCAGAAGCTAGAGGTAGAGAGGAAAGGACGAGAGACTGCTCTCCAAGCTGGCTGAGGGGGATTCTGGGAGTTGAAGTCCACGAGTCATCCAAGGGCCACGTTTGAAGACCCCTGGCTTCATCCATCACCTTTGGATCAGGAAAGGAGGGAAAAAAAGGAAGTGCTGTCTGAGCACATTTTTTAAAAATTCTGTGCCCCACTTCAGAAGTGCATGTAATACCCCATCTTATCCCCTGGGTTCCCGGTAGGACAAACTGGATTGGAAAGAAACCACGATGCTAATGGGTAAATTTCCCCCCACTGCACTTTGCAATGGTTCCAATAGCTAAGCCGCAAAACGCAAGATTAATCAGTCTTCTCTCGCCACGGTGCCCTCCCCAGATGTGTGACTCTCAATTCTTGGATTAGAACTGCCAATCTCCTGGTGACAAGGCCTCCAAATCACCCAATGCTTTTCCTGCCTAAGGTAAGACTAGAATTCCCAGTCTCCTGGTGACTGGCCCCCAAATCACCCAATGCTTTTCCTGCCTAAGGTAAGACTAGAATTCCCAGTCTCCTGGTGATTGGCTCCAAATCAACTTAAGGCTTTCCTTCCTAAGGTAGGACTAGAACTCCCAGTCTCCTGGTGATTGGCTCCAAATCAACCTGTGGCTTTCCTGCCTAAGGTAGGACTAGAATTCCCAGTCTCCTGGTGATTGGCTCCAAATCAAACTAAGGCTTTTCTGCCTAAGGTAGGACTAGAACTCCCAGTCTCCTGGTGATTGGCTCCAAATCACCCTGTGGCTTTCCTGCCTAAGGTGGGACTAGAATTCCCAGTCTCCTGGTGATTGGCTCCAAATCAAACTAAGGCTTTCCTGCCTAAGGTAGGACTAGAATTCTGAGTCTCCTGGTGATTGGGTCCAAATCACCCTGTGGCTTTCCTGCCTAAGGTAGGACTAGAATTCCCAGTCTCCTGGTGATTGGATCCAAATCAACCTAAGGCTATCCTGCCTAAGGTGGGATTATAACTTCCAGTTTCTTGGTGACTGGCCCAAGGTCCTCTCGCCAGCATTTGTGACTAACGCAGAACTAGAACTCGCTGTCTCCTAGCAACTGCTCCAAAGTCACCCAGCCAGCTTTCATGCCTAAGACAGGACTAGAACTCCCATTCTCCTGGCTTCTAGCCTTTGCCGCTAGACCAGGGGTAGGCAACCTTGGCTCTTTTATGCCTCGTGGACTTCAACTCCCAGAATTCCTGAGCCAGCATGGCTCAGCTTGGAAACCTCTCCCTTTCCCCTCAGCATGGCTGGCTCAGGAATTCTGGGAGTCGTAGTCCACGAGTCATAAAAGAGCCAAGGTGGCCTAGCCCTGTCCTAGCTCTAATCAGCTCCTTATTCCTCTGTCTGAGCCAGCATGAGGGAAACTTTGGCCCCTTCAAGGCTCGTGGACTTCAACTCCCAGAATTCCTAAGCCAGCATGAGGGAAACTTTGGCCCCTTCATGATTTGTGGACTTCAACTCCCAGAATTCCTGAGCCAGCATGAGGGAAACTTTGGCCCCTTCATGACTCGAGGACTTCAACTCCCAGAATTCCTGAGCCAGCCTGAGGGAAACTTTGGCCCCTTCATGATTCGTGGACTTCAACTCCCAGAATTCCTGAGCCAGCCTGAGGGAAACTTTGGCCCCTTCATGACTCGTAGACTTCAACTCCCAGAATTCCTGAGCCAGCCTGAGGGAAACCTTGGCCCCTTCATGACTCGTGGACTTCAACTCCCAGAATTCCTGAGCCAGCATGAGGGAAACCTTGGCCCCTTCATGACTCGTGGACTTCAACTCCCAGAATTCCTGAGCCAGCATGGGGGAACTATGGCCCCCTCATGACTCGTTGACTTCAACTCCCAGAATTCCTGAGCCAGCATGGCTCAGCTTGGAAACCTCTCCCTTTCCCCTCAGCATGGCTGGCTCAGGAATTCTGGGAGTCGTAGTCCACGAGTCATAAAAGAGCCAAGGTTGCCTACCCCTGCCCTAGACCACGCTGGCTATCCCCAAAACACTTTTTCCTGCACAATGACACCCACAGGCAGATTCCTCCCCCCGCCCTGAGCCCCCCCACCCCATTGGAACCAGAGCTTCACGCCAAGGACACGAAGTCAAGAACCAACTTACGTCACCACAGCGTTGGGGTTCTTCTCCACGGCGTAAATCTTCACGCGCCGGTTGGCCTGGCGGGCCGCTCGGAGGGAGGCGTTGACGAGAGGACCCCTACCGGCCCCCAACACCATCACCACCCTGCAGGTTGGATCAAAAGCAAACAGGGAGAAGCGTGGAACACAAGACAAGGAGACGACAAAAAAACAACATGCCGTTATCTCTAATTAGGGCCGGGCTAAGCTGGCGCCCCACTGGGGACAATCCAGCTAAAAACAGGGGGCAGCCCAGCTGGCGAACGAGCAATTGAGTGATTGTCGTGATTGTCGCAGGGCCAAAAAGTGTGTTTCCGCTCACAATCAAACACAAGCCCGCCCGCCCGCTGGGCGACAAGCACCGGCAGCAAATGAAGCCGAACGAGTGACTGGTCTCACTCCTTTCGTTAAAAAAGGGGAGTTGGCGGTGTGTGTGTGTGTGTGTGTGTGTGTGTGGAGAACGTGCTTAAAAGTGAGTTCTAATTAAAAAGGTGACTTTTGCATTGTGGTGTTTGCCCAGCTGCCTTTTTTAAATGAGTTTGTCTCGGATCACACACATCCTGGACGGAGTTGTGTTGGGCGATGTTGTGTTCCAGAGACCAGAAGGGGTGAGCAGGCGGTCCTCGACTTACGACCACAACGGAGCCCTAAATTTCGGTTGTGGCTAAGCGAGACGGCAGTTTAAGTGAATTCTGCCCCATTTTTACCAAAGTCATTAAGTGAATCGTTGCAGTTAAGTGAGGAACATGGTCGTTAAGTGAACCGGGCTTTCCCCCCCATGGACTTTGCTTGCCAGAAGGTCACAAAAGAGGGATCACGTGATCCCGGGATGCTGCGACCGTCGTAAATACGAGTCAGATGTCGGGCCTCAGAAACCTGATCACGTGACCGCGGGGGGAATGCTGCCAACGGTCATTAAGTGTGAAACATGGTCGTAATTTCCTTTTTTTCAGTGCCGCTGTAACTTTGAACGGTCACTAAAGGAACTGTGGTAAGTCGAGGACTGCCTGTGACATTATTGCTTTCCTACAGAAAAAAAAAAAGGATTAAAAATTGAGGGAGAGGCCACGTTTCAGCTTATTATGGGTGGCCCTCGACTCACAACCATTTTGTTTCATGACTGTTTGAAGTTCAACGGCACTGAAAAGGGGACGTATGTCCAGTTCTCACACTTATGACCATTGTAGCATTCCCCCCACAGTCATGGGTTTCAAATTTGGGTGACAACTGTTGTGTGTTTGTGGTGCTTGCAGCAACCGGATTCCCGAAATTGTCATTTGCAACCTTCCTACGGAGCTTCCGACAAGCAAAGTCAAGCCAGATTCACTTAACGACCGCAAGATTCACTTAACGACCGTAGCAACTCATTTAACAACTGTGGCAAAAAAGATAGTAGAATGGAACAGGACTCATTTAACAACTGCCTCGTTTGGCAGCCGAAAGTTTGGGTTCCACTGTCGACATAAATCGAGGACTACCTTGTATTCATTAATATTATTTAATGAAAGGAACCCAGGATGATTGACAGGTACCCTTGCATCCCTGATGCAGGTAGCCCCTCCCCCAGTGGGTCCGTCGTAACTTCGAACAGTTTCTGAGCAATTAGTCGCAAGTCAAGGACGGTAAGTCCGTCGTAACTTCAAACAATTCCTCAGCAACCGGTCCCAAGTCAACTCCTTGACTTGCGATTGGTTGCTTAGCAACTGCTCCAAGTTACGACAGACCTACCATCCATATTTGAAGATGTGACGGTTGTCTCCCGCAGTCACGTGACTACAATCTGGTTGCTTGGCAACCAGCCCGTCTTTACAGCCATTGGGGGCGTCCCGTGGTTACATGACCGCCTTTGACAACAATTTGCTTCCAACCGTCAGCAAAACTGGCCTGTAGCAAACCACTGACCACAGCAGGGTTCGCTTTGTGACCATGGATTTGCTTAATGACCACGGCAAAAATGTGAGAGTTTTACAACCTTCCCAACTTACGACCATGATGGGCAGGCTTTCCACGACGGTCGTTAAGTCAAGGACTACGTGGTACACTTTTCTAGGAGGGTTGAAATGCGGCAAAGAGGTGGCAGATGTATCTGACACATTTTGGCAACCTACGTCCAAGGATTGTGACACACACACACACACACACGTGCCTCCACGTTGGGGTTCCTACTCACTGGACATTCGTGTCTTTCTCCTCGTCGGGAACACGGTCCAAGAGGCACCGGTATATCGCCTGAACAGAGAAAAGCAACACAACAACTTTAGTTTTCCCTGTCTAGAACAGGGGTCTGCAAACCCCGGTCCGTGGATCGGTACCGGGCCGCGGCATGCCAGCAACCGGACCGCACAAACAAAACCCCATCCGCGAGATGCAGACAGCACACAAAACCACGCACCCCTCTGGTCCGCGGAAAAACCACTCTCCACGGAACCGGTCCCTGGTGCCCCAAAGGTCGGGGACCTCTGACCTAGAATACTGAGAGTCACACAAGCATTATGGCTGCCTTCAAAGGGCCAGTTGCATGTAAGACTATGTATCACAGTCTTCACCCTATCACCCTAACCCGTCTTGACTACTGCAACACACTCTACATGGGGTTGCCCCTGAAGAGCATCCGGAAGCTCCAGTTGGTGCAAAATGATGCAGGTTTTGTACAGACCTCGGTGTGCAAATGTGTCACTGCCAAGGTATTAATTTAATAGCTAAATAGCTTATGTAATGATGTAATGTAATGTCAGGTGGATGATGCAATGATAGGAATGACTCAGCAGGGTCTGTGTCTCTTTAAGAGCAAGCAGGGTCTGTATCCCTTTAAGAGCCTGAGTATAAAAGGGAAGGCTTTTGCTGGAGTGTCTCTCTCTCTCACTCTGTCTGTTTCCTGCTGTAACTGCTATGTGTTGGATCCTGTTGTATTACCACGTATATGTATATTGTTCCTGGTGTATGATATTGTAGATAGTGTAAGATAAACTACCATTTAATATAGACCACTGTTTACTGTATTTACTCCTGGGTTATCTCAGCGCAATAAGACTGCATGCTCTGACAGTCACCTCTTCTGAGGAAGCTGCGTTGGTTGTTGATTTGTTTCCGGGTACAATTCAAGTTGTTGGTTGTCACCTTTAAAGCTCTTCATGGCTTGGGATCAGGTTATCTGAAGCTTGCCGGTCACCTCTACCCGACCCATTAGAACAGGGAGGAGAGAATGTTGTGGGTCCCGTCCCCTAAGGAGATGCATCTGGCGGGACCCAGAAGGAGGGCCTTCTCCGTGGTGGCTCCCTCTCTCTGGAACATCATTCCCTCCCCCCGAGATTAGACTGCCCCCAACTCTAACACTCTTTCAGAAGGCGCTGAAGATGTGGTTCTGCTAGCGGATCTGGGGAACCCAGAGCGGGCTGTAACCCATTAAACGGCTAGTATTAAAGTTGGACCATAAGAAAGGCTGAGCGCCGAAGAATGGAGGCCTTTGAACTCTGGTGCTGGAGAAGACTCCTGCGAGTCCCTTGGACTGCAAGGCGTTCAAACCGGTCAGTCCTAGAGATCAACCCTGACTGCTCTTTAGAAGGCCAGATCCTGAAGTTGAAACTCAAGTACTTTGGCCACCTAATGAGAAGGAAGGACTCACTGCAGAAGAGCCTGATGCTGGGAAAGATGGAGGGCAAGAGAAGAATGGGACGACAGAGAACGAGGGGGCTGGATGGAGACACTGAAGCAGCAGACGTGAGCTTCAATGGACTCCGGAAGATGGTAGAGGACAGGAAGGCCTGGAGGAACGTGGTCCATGGAGTCGCGATGGGTCGGACATGACTTCACAACTAACAACAATGAATGTGTGTTGTCGCCGGGGTGGGGGGTGTTTCTTATTTTATATAATTCTATTATTTTTCTTCTGGTTATTTTTCATTCTTTTGACAAGAGTGTTTTTATAGCTCTCTAAGCCGCCTGGAGTCACCACGTGCGAGTAGGCGGCATTATACATTATACATGTTCTAAATAAAGAAAAATAAATCAAGATTAGCTCTGAGCAGTAGGAGAGACCGAGCTGCAGATCTCTCGCCAGGAGGAGCAGCAGTAAAGGAAGCGCGTGCACTCCAGCAGGGCCCGATTTTTCGACTAGCTTTGGGCTGGGGTCTGGCGTGCGCGCAAACCTCCCGTCTCACGTTTCCTCGCGTCTTTGGGGGAAAAGTCCGCAAGGCGCGCAGCTACTTGTGGGAACGTGCAGCGCAGACGGAGGAAGAGGAAGAAGGAAAGGAGGCGAGGGGTGAGAACTGAAGCAACACACAATCCAAGCGCCTTCCGTCCTTTCTCTTTCCTTCCCTCCCTTTCCTTCCCTCGCCGGTCCCTTCCCTCCCAGGCAGAGGGTGCTTTAGCCTTTGATTTTTACTCAAATCAACTCCTCCTTACTGCAACCCTGATCCTCTCTTTTCTCAGCCATCAGTTGCGGGAACGGGACAACTTGCCACCGCCAACTCACCATGGCTAACTCGCCGCGGGACAAAGTAACAATTCTATTTAATTCTTTAAAATAAATAAATAAATAAATTTAAAAGTTTGCCATTCCTATTTCATTCTGTCCCTCCTATTGCATCCTTTCTTTCGTGGTTCTATTCCAACGTTTGTGGGTTTGTTTGTTTTTTTTGATATTAAGAGTAATTTATGTCCCGCAACGAGTTACGCGTAGTGAGTTGTCTGCGGCAAATTGTCCTATAGAGCAGGGCTTTTCAACCTTTTCACCCATTGTACCACTTTTAGGATATGGCAATATCCGAGTACCACCAGTCGCCTAGCAAGGTGTCAAAGACTTGATGACAAAAAAAAAAGGCACTGAAAAAAGTGCCCCCCAAGCCACAGCCGAGCAAGACACCTGCCTACCCGCCCAGCGGCGCTCTTCCTCCTGTCCGAGGTTTTCATTGTGAGCATTTCTGTTGAGGATTGGCAGCGGGGGTGGGGTGGGGTGTTTGGTTTTTATTCCCCCCGTCTGCTGGGTGGTTGCAGCACGTTTTGGTCACTTCACATGACCCTGGGACACTGTGACCATCATAAATATAAATCAGTTGCGAAGCATCTGAATGTAAATCACAAGACCCTGGAGATGCTGCAACATTCCAGCTGATCGGCGCTTCTTCTGGGCTCAGCAGAAGCGCCCGGATCAGCGCTGCTTTCCAGCTGATTGGTGCTTCTTCAGGGCTCAGCAAAAGCGCCAGGATCAGCGCCGAGCTCCAGCTGGAGCCTGGCGCTGATCCTGGAGCTTCCACTGAACCCTGACAATCCCGAAGCGCCGATCAGTTGGAAAGCGGCACTGATTCTGGCGCTTCCGCTGAGCCCTGACAGCCCTGCAGCTCCAGCCATCTCTCGCTCAGGCTTGTGCGGCGCTGCCACCGGTTCAGCTCATTCCCCTCCCCCGCTACCACTTTTCTAGGATGGTCGCGTACCACCTGCCAGGTGCCAATGTACCACAGGTGGTCCCCCTACCACTGGTTGAAAAGCCTTGCTATAGACCCATCGGTTGCACCTTCATTTAATGCTTCGTGCCAGTCTTATAGACCGGGAGGGTGTCCCCCAACCTGTGGGCTATTGGCCCGTCTATTGACCACCGGGCCGTGTGAGTGGCTGGCTTGGGCACAGGTGTGCAAAGCCTGAGTCGTGCCAGCGTCGCTGCAAAGCGTCGCACGTGTTTGGGGCCTGTCATGCCTTCGTCTGAGCCTCAATCTGCGGAGGAAAATGAGCTGGAACGGGACCCTATGGAGGTCGAGGGGTCTGGGGCTTCAGAGGAATGTGGGGAAGAGCAGGCCGAGGCAGGCCAGGGATCTTCAGGATTGGGACAGGAGGAACAGGAGAGGCAGAGTTCAGGCGATGAGCAAGGTCCACCCCCTCCTGATCCTAGAGCACGGAGAGTGGAGAGAAGGAGGGAACAACGCGGGCAGGCTCAGCTACTACTCAGTAGTAGAGCGTCCCGCCCCTCTCCACAAGGCACACCTGGAGACTGAGATTTAAGGAGACGCTGTGGGGAGAGGCAGTTGTCGGGAACAAACGCTGATTCCTTGGAGTGTTGTGTATTGCTGCTGATCTCTTGTTCTGTGACTTCTGTTTGAAAACCTGGAAACTTTGACTGTCGGACTGTATTTCGGATTCTCTCTTTTGAAAACTGCTCGGATTCAAACAGATTCGTTCAGTTTATGTTTTCTTCCTTGTTATCTCTAGGGCCTTGAGTACTTCCTTATGCTAATCAGACTGTATCTGAACCTACCTACCTTCAGCCAGAGTCGGCTGAAGGTGTGTGTGTGTTCTGTTGTTGAGAGGCTTGCCAGCAAACGTGGGAGCATTTGGGGGAAATTTGGAGCAATAAAAGAACTGTTTGAATTGCCAGCTGACTGCATTGCCTCTGTGCTGTGCCCTGGGTCATCACAGGGCCCTACTCGCATGACCGTCGCAGGCGTTTGCGGCCCTACTCGCACAAGCATCGCAGTGTTCACCGCCCCATTCATGCAAGTGTCATGGGCATTCGCAGCCCCTCATACGAGCGTCGCGGGCATTCACGGCCCCATTCATGCAAGCACTTATGGCACCGCTCACACGAGCAATGGGTGTTTGTGCACACGCGCCTGCATTCGTACACACAAACTCCGTCCCCACAAAACCATCCCTTCTTTGCCCCCTCCTCCCGCCCTGGGACGCCAAACCGCGAAAGATTGGGGACGTCTGTTGTAGACTTTTTCATTATTTCAGCAAATCGCCGCCTCTACCTCTTAGACAACTGACCTGCTGGTACTGGGAATATTTGATGGGGTCCTTCTCAAAAACTTCATAAGTCTGGGATTCCAGATTGTCCATCAAGGGCTGTTGGGATCAAGAACCAAGGAGAGGCATTTGAATCGGGGATAATCCATAGAAGGCAAGAAGCAAATTGGCAGAGCACAACTGTGGAATTCAACTTCCCTCGTCACTATTTGAGATAATTCTGAATACAGGTAGTCCTCGACTTAATGACCGTGCGTTTGGCGAACGTTCGAAGTTACAGAGGCACTGGAAAAAAAGGACTTGTTTTTCACACTTCCGACCGTTGCAGCATCCCCGGGATCACGTGATCAAAATTCGGACGCTTGGCAACAGGTTCGTATTTATGACGTCCCTGGCGTCACGCGATCCCCTTTTTTACAACCTTCTGATGAGCAAAGTCAATAGGGGAAGCCAGATTCACTTACTAACATATCAACTGCAGTGATTCACTTAGCAACCACGGCAGGAAGGTCGTAAAACGGGGATACTTCTCACAGCTGTTAAAGCTGTCTCACTTTGCAGCGGGACGTTTGGACTCAATTGTGGCCGTAAATCGAGGACTACCTGTAATTTAAGACATGGTCAAGATTGAGCCGGTATGATGCCCGCTAGCTTCTAACGTTAATCAACTTGCCATAGAAAAGCAGGGAGGGGTAGAAAGTGAGGGGAGGAAACAGAATTCACAGACCGTGAGAGCCTGTAAGAACGCCAAGGTCACTAATGCAGGTGCTCAAAGGAGAAGTGGACTGTTCCCATAACCAAAAGAAGCATTACTATTGGACACGGGTCGGCAACCCGTGACTCCAGAGCCGCATGTGGCTCTTTGAGCCTTCTCCTGCGGCTCCCAGCCGCCATTTGCACAGAGAGAGAGAGAGAGAGAGAGAGAGAGGAACTTGCGCTTCCCTTCTCTCCCTCTCTCTCTCTCTATTTGCATCTGTGCGTCTGTGTGTAAAAAAGAGAGTGGCCTCACGCTGTCCTCCGACAAGCTGACAAGCTTATTGGGCGGGGCTCCTGCCTTCGCTGCATCAAAGCAGGAAGCAACAGAAAGCAGGAAGCAGCAGCTCTCTGTCTCTCTCCCTGTCTCTGTCTCTCTCTCTCTCTCACACACACACACAGTGGGGGAAGAAGACTGGCAGACCAAGGGCAGGAGGGAGCCAGCCCAATAAGAATGTGTGTCAGCTTGTTGGAGGACAGCGTGAAGCCAGCTTGCCAGATGAGCAGAAGATCAGAGGGGGGGAGAGAGAGAGAGAGGGAGGGAGGGAGACAAAGAGAGGGAGGGAGGGAGGGAGAGAGAGAACTCATGCACAGCAGCCTCTATTTCTTTTTAATTAAACTCTTCAATCAAGTTCTTCCCCTCCTGTGTGCGTGTGTGCGCGCGCACATGCGCCCGCGCAACTTTTGCAACTCCCAGTGTTTTCTTTTCTCTGAGAAACGGGTCCAAGTGGCTCTGTGAGTGTTTAAGGTTGCCGACCCCTACTATTGGACAATGTGAACACCCAGCAGGTGGAGTCAAAGGGAATCTACTGTTTAACTAAGCAAGCTTTCGCGCGGGAAAACCAGAGCTGGTTTTGCTTCTTCGGTTCCGAGTTGGTGTATCCAATAAAGTTTTACCTTTCGGGATTTAAATGCCTTGCGGGATCCTTTCCCTTGGGGATATTCTAGACCCCAAATCTTTCTGAAGTTCGGTCCACCATGCCAAGAAGGGGAGACTCACCTGCAACGGAGACTGCAGGTAATCTTCGTAACCTTTTGCAAAAAGCTCGTAAGCAGACGGAGGTGGCCGATTCTGGCTGAGATACTCCAAGTATTGCAAGTAGGAGCAGAATTCCTTTCCCGGATGGTGGTGGGCTCCTGTGATGATGAACTGCACCTCAAGCTGAATGAGGGGGAAAATAAGAGGTTCACCCGGAGAGGGAGGGAGGGATGGAGGGAGGGCGTGAGGGAGAGAGAGAGAGAGAGATTGGCTGGACCGAAAAGAGGACGAACCCAACAGAGATAGGGGGAAAAAAAAGACTTACTTTAAGCAGGCGAAAGATCAGACGCTGATGCATTTTGGAAAGAACAGGAAACCCTTTCTTATTGGTTAAGAAGATGCTGGTGGGTAGGATGGCTGCTTTGATTGGCTCGCCCAGCCAGCGGTTGATGACGTGATTGGATGGCAGGTCTGGGCCCACCTCCAGCGCTGCCAAGAACGGAACAGAAAAGAGTTTATCGGCGGGAGGAAGCGAAATGGCGCGGGAACCTTGCATCTCGGCACTTACCCACAGCCACACGCTTGTTGTAGTCGCACAATGTTCGGAAGCTGTGCCACCTGCGAAAAGAAGGGAGCTAATTGGGGCACTCAAGAAAGACTGGCCTCACCAATCACCTCTCTCTCTCTCTCTCTCTCTCTCCCTCCCACACTCCCTCCCTCTCTCCCACACTCACTCACTCCCTCCCTCCCTCTCCCTCTCTCCCATACTCCCGCCATCCCTCTCTCCCTCCCCCTCTCTCTCCCACACTCTCTCTCTCTCTCCCTCTCCCACACTCCCTCTCCCTCCTTCTCTCTCCCTCCCTCTCCCACACCCCTCCCTCTCTCTCTCCCTCTCCCTCTCTCCCATACTCCCTCCCTCCCACACTCCCTCCGTTTCTCTCCCTCCCACTCTCCCTCTCTCCCACTCCCTCCCTCCCTCTCTCCCTCCCTCTATCTCTCTCCCATACTCCCTCCTCTTCCCCTCTCTCTCCTTCCCTCCCTCTCTCTCTTTCTCTCTTTTTGCCAGAAAGGGCTCACAAAATTAGCAGGTGTGGGGTGATAATCGCCAGGAGATGACTCACTAATTGGAATAATAAGCAATACCCACTTCACAAACAATCCTCACACTACTAACAGATTTGTTGTGTGGTTGTGTTTCAAAGCTGCCAAAAAGTAGCGCCTCGAGGCCGTTTCCTCTGACGGAGGAAACACTCAAAATAAATAAAGGAAGTCGTTCGCCTTACGACCCATAATGGTGGCCAAAATTTCGGCTGCTAAGCAAGACCGTCTGGTGAGTTTTTGCCCCATTTTACGACCTTTCCTGTAAAGTGAACTGCTGCGGTCGTTAAGGTGATCAGACGGTTGTTAAATGAATCTGGCTTCCCCAGGGGCTTTGCTTGTCAGGAGGGTGCAAAAAAGGGGATTAACATGGCCCCGGGACACTGCAACCGTCGTATGTATGTCAGATGCCAAGCGTCTGAAGGTTGAGCCCAGGGATGCTGCGACGGTCGTTAAGTGGGAAAAACAGTCACAAGTCGCTTTTTTCAGTGCTGTGGTTAATTTCGAACGGTCACTAAACGGGGACTAACCTGTACTGTCAAATAGGGACACATGGATTTTAAGAGAATAACCCAAGGCCACATTTGACTGACTTCTCTCTTTCAAGATAAATTATATTACAGCGGTGAATTAATTGAATTCAGCACCTTAGTTCTGATCCAGCAAGACTTATTCCTAAGGAATGCAGGCAGTCCTCGCTTTATAACCGTTCGTTTAGCAACCGTTCGAAGTTGCAAGGGCACTGAACCAAAGGGACTTACAACCGGTCCTCGTGCTTACGACGGTTGCAGCACCTTATGTGGTTGCCATTTGCGCCCTCCCTAGCTGGCTTCCAGCAAGGAAAGTCAATGGGGGAAGTTGGATCCACTTAACAGCGGTGTGATTCGCTTAACGGTGGTGTGATTCGCTTAACGATGGTGTGATTCGCTTAACGGCCGTGCGAAAAAGAAGCCGCAAAATTGGGTGCGAATCACTTAATCGTGGCCTGGCCTAGAACCAGAAATTCTGGTTTTCCCAGCTGTGGGACTATCGCTACACCTCAGTAGCCATTCAAAGTTCTTGAGAAACTTGATTTTACTGTTCGACTCGTCCCATACAAGTGGTCCTCAACTTACGACAGTTCATTTAGTGACCGTTCAAAGTCGAAAGGGCACTGAAAAAGTGACTTATGACCCCTTTTCCACACTTACGACCTTTGCAGCATCTTCGTGATCATGTGACCAAAATCCAGATGGCGCAGTAAGATTGTGTGTTTGTTGTCATTGTGAGTTGTGATGGGGGGGTGCACGAAGGGAGGCTCAGCCAATCTCATTGTACACGTGTTGTACTTTGACAATGAAGGATTTGTATTGATAATTGTTGCAGCGTCCCGGGGTCACATGATTTTGCGACCTCCTGACAAGCGAAGTCGGATTCGTTTAACGACAGGGTTACTAACTTATCCCCTGCAGTGATCCACTTAACCATGGTGGCCAGAAACGCCATGAAAACGGGGCAAAACTCATTTAACAGCCGACATTCTGGGCCCCAATTGTGCTCGTTAAGTCGAGGACCATCTCTGCAGCTGAGTAGCTACTCAAACCCGCTTGAGAAAAACTTGATGTGACCGTTCAACTCATCTCGTATTTCAAACATCGGCCAAACATCCTTGGACTCTTAAAAAGACTTCTCACTTACCACTGCCAGGTCTTCTCCTCGCCCGTGCAGTCCTCGTCCCCGGCCGGCAGGGCCTCGTTTTCAATCACGTCATCTCTCAAGTCTTCGGGGGCCAACAGCGGGACTCGCATCCAGAACTGGCACAGGAGAGAGAAAAGGAACCTTTAAATCTGCGGTGGGTAGGTTTACATATGTATGAATAATACAGAGAATAACAGAGTTGGAAGGGACCTTGGAGGTCTTCTAGCCCAACCCCCGGCTCAGGCAGAAGACCCTAAACCAGGGATCTTCAAACTTGGCCCTTTTAGGACTTGTGGACTTCAACTCCCAGAATTCCTCAGCCAGGCACGCTGGCTGCCTGCCCTAGACCATTTTGGCCAAACGGTTGTCCAGGTCTCTTCATAAAAGCCTCCAGTGTTGGAGCAGCCACAGCTTCTGGTGGCAAGCTGTTCCAGTGGCAGTAGGGAGGGATCTAAGGAGGCGAAAACTACATGCCTTCTTAGAGGGGTGCTTTTCTAAATTTTTAGGGGGTTCGGGGTTGGCACGAGGGGAACCAGGGGAGTCCTCTCGGAGGCCAAGGCCAGTCCTGTCTGGGGGGCGCGGAATGGTAAGGGAGGAAACTGGGGGGCTGGCGGAGGGTGGTGTGATAGGTAGTCAGTGGGAGGGGCAGGTATGGCGGGAGCAGAGGACCATATCGGGTTCTGGGAGCACGCACACGCTACTTACAAGCTTGTGGGTGCTCCGATCCTCAGAGCTCCACTCGATCTCCAGGGACCTTAGATCCTCCGGCCAGGGCCCATCGGCTGATGTTGTGCAATGCCAGGTCTGTAGTAAATAAGGCCCCCCTCATTCAAGAACTGATTCACGAGGGGGGAGCGGACCTGGCGGGTATCACCGAGACCTGGCTGGGCATGGAAGGGGGAGTCCCCCTTGTTGATCTATGCCCACCAGGTTTCCAAGCATTCCATCAGCCGAGGGCCCGGGGTAGGGGCGGGGGGGTGGCGGTCATTATAAGGG
>NW_015387967.1:153948-183610 GCF_001527695.2 Protobothrops mucrosquamatus | reverse complement strand
TCAGGGTGATCCCTGATCTCCCTTCCTTCCGCCGCGCCCTCAAGACGTGGTTGTTCCAGCTCGCGGGACTGGCCTAAGGGATTTTAAAGGGGTTTTAATTATTTTTAAATTGGACGTATTTAAATATTTCTTTTTAATCGATTTTTAATTAGATGTATAACATGTTAGCATTTTATCTATTGTCAGCCGCCCTGAGTCCACAAGGAGAAGGGCGGGATATAAATGTAATTAAATAAATAAATAAATAAATAAATAAATTGTCCTGTCAGGAAATTCCTCCTTAGTTCCAGGTTCCTTCTCTCCTTGATTACTTTCCATCCGTTGCTTCTTGTCCTGCCTTTGGGGGCTTTGGAGAATAGGTTGACCCCCCCCTCCTCTTTTAAGAAGAGACTGGACAGCCATTTGTCTGAAATGGTATAGGGATTCCTACCTGAGCAGGGGGTTGGACTAGATGACCTCCAAGGTTCTTTCCAACTTTTTATTATTATTATTGTTGTTGTTGTTGGCTATTGTTATTATTTGTGGAAGCCCTTCAAATATGCTATCAGGTCACCCCTGGTCCTTCTCTTCATTAAACTAGCCATCCCCAATTCCAGCAACGTTCATATGTTTTAGCCTCCAGCCCCCTGGATGTACCATGGACGTGTGGTGGCCGGTGTTGATGTGGTTACACAGAACACGTGCCAGGTTGGGGTGGTCCGCCTGGGTCAAGGGAATCAGGAAAGCGGGGAGCCCTAAATAAGCCCCAAAATTCAGCTCCTCCAACATGGCCTGCAACAAAACAGAAAATCAGAGAGATTAAGATGACAGCTTGCGGTCCTGTGTACGCGCTCCTCGGTTTACAAGCATCTGTTGAGTGTGTTCTGTCCCAGCCTACGTGAGTCCTTGTTAAACTTACAAGGAGGAACCCCTCTTCCAACAAACAGGCTGGAGCCAGGAAAAAAACCAATCCCCTTTTATTATTCACAGACCTGAGTCAATGTCCAAGGCAAACAAACACAGTTCACAAAAACTCAATTCCTCAACACAAAAGGCTGCCTTCGGCAACCAGCACCTCCCACACCTTCCCTTTTATTATGCAGCCAAGGCGTGGCTTCCTAACGCCTTCTCCTTTGCCTTTGGAGCCGCCCCATTGCATCCCTCTGTCCTACTCGCTTCTCCTGCCTGCGCCTTCGTGCATCTGGGATTTGTCCCAGCTGTTCTTCATCACTGTCCAACTCAGACTCCCAGCACAGCTGTGTCTCAGCCTGAGCGCGAGTAGAGGGGCCAGGCTCCTCATCTGACTGTAAGTCTTGGAGCTCCTCAGAGCCTTCCTCTGACTCTGATGTCACTCCAGGCCCCTCCTCCCCCTCCTCCTCCGATTCCTCAGACTCAGCTGCCAGGTCCACTGGCTGGCAAGGAATCACAACACTTAGTGACCGTTCAAAGTCGCAACGGTGACCTAGGACCAGTTTTCCACCTTTACGACCATTGCAGCCTCCCCCACGGCCATGTGATCAAAATTCAGAGTGCTTGGCAACTTGACTTGTATTTACGATGGTCACAGTCTCCCGGGGTCTCGCGCGATCCCCTTTGGTGACCTTCTGACGAGCAAAGTCAACGGGGGAAGCCGGGTTCGGTGAACAACCCCACGACTAATTGAACCACTGCAGTGATTTACTTAGCAGCGGCGGCAAGAAGTGGTTTTGGCCAGAAACTGGAAGTAAAGGCTAGCTTCTCCCCCCCCCCCAAAAAAAATCTACACTGCATTCATGTGAACACAGGATCGTACATCAAGGACCACCTGTATACCTCCCATTCCCTAATCCAGGGGTCTTTGAACTTGACAGCTTTTAAGACTAGTGGACTTCAGCTCCCAGAATTCCCCAGCCAGCCAATTGCCAACATTAAGATGTGTGGACTTCAACTCCCAGAATTCCCCAGCCAGCAAATTGCCAACATTAAGATGTGTGGAGTTCAACTCCCAGAATTCCCCAGCCAGCCAATTGCCAACATTAAGATGTCTGGACTTCAACTCCCAGAATTCCCCAGCCAGCCAATTGCCAACATTAAGATGTGTGCAGTTCAACTCCCAGAATTCCCCAGCCAGCCAATTGCCAACATTTAAGATATCTGGACCAACTCCCAGAATTCCCCAGCCAGCCAATTGCCAACTTTAAGACTAGTGGGCTTTAACTTTAACCGTGCTGGCTGGGGAATTCTGGGAGTTGAAGTCCAGTAGTCTTAAAGTTGGCAAGTCTGGAGATCCCCGCTCTAAACGAGTTTACAGTAGCTTTAAAGTAACTACAGCCATCACCTCTGTGAAAATAATTGTTTCTTACGCCAAATTAAGTCCAGATTACAACATGTCCCTACCCTTTCCCATGCATTCTGGAAACTGATTCCGAATCCATGGATTCAGAAGACTAGCCCAGTAAAGTATCTTCTCAAAGGTTATTCTTCGCTTCTTGTTGCCACCGTACAAAAATGTGCCTGCGTTACCAAAGCGTCCATTGATACGTCTTCCCTTGCCAAGGTCACTCACCGCCTCCGAATTCCTGCGCACTTTCTCCAGTTCGGAATCTGCCCGGATCCACGGCGACAGTTTCCCCACAATCAGTGTGTTCCAGTCTAAGGAGGAGCAAGATATCGGGTACGTTCGCACAAACATGGAAGTTGGTTTAGTAGAGTCATGCTGGGAATGGGGTAGGCAGGTTAAAACCACCCAAATCACATGCAAGAAAAATCTGAATAATAATGAACAATATCCGCGCCAAATCGACTTAATTAAGAATTCACCAGGAATTAAGCAATTCCACTATTTTCTCATTTTTACTTTTGTTTGTTTGTTTGAGGTAGCACAAACGGGCCAGGATTGTGTGTAAGTGAAGTTAGAAAAACAGAAATGCTTTAATTAAGCTTCCCGGGTCTCCAGGTACAACGAAAACAGGGCTTAGCTTTTATAAATTACAGGTCAGCTGGGTGACTCTGGACCAATCACTGGGAGACAGTGAGTTTTAGTTCCATGTTAGACATAAATGCTAACTGGGTGACTTTGAGCCAATCACTGGGAGACAGAGAGTTCTAGTCCCGCTTTAGGCTTGAAAGGCAGCTGGGTGACTTTGGGCCAATCACCAGGAGACGGTCAGTTCTAGTCCCGCCTTAGGCATGAAAGCCAACTGGGTGACTTTGGACCAATCACCAGGAGACGGTGAGTTGTAGTCCCACCTTAGGCACAAAAGCCAGCTGGGTGACTCTGGACCAATCAAAAGGAGACAATGAGTTCTAGTCCTGCCTTAGGCACACAAGCCAGCTGGGTGACTCTGGACCAATCAAAAGGAGACAGTGAGTTCTAGTCCCGCCTTAGGCACTCAAGTCAGTTAGGTGACTCTGGACCAATCACAAGGAAACAGTGAGTTGTAGTCCCACCTTAGGCACAAAAGCCAGCTGGGTGACTCTGGACCAATCAAAAGGAGACAGTGAGTTCTAGTCCCGCCTTAGGCACACAAACTAGCTGGGTGACTCTGGACCAATCAAAAGGAGACAGTGAGTTCTAGTCCCGCCTTAGGCACAAAAGCCAGCTGGGTGACTCTGGACCAATCAAAAGGAGACAGTGAGTTCTAGTCCCGCCTTAGGCACACAAGCTAGCTGGGTGACTCTGGACCAATCAAAAGGAGACAGTGAGTTCTAGTCCTGCCTTAGGCATGCAAGCCAGCTGGGTGACTCTGGGCCAATCACCAGGAGACGGTGAGTTCTAGTCCCACCTTAAGCACAAAAGCCAGCTTGGGTGACTCTGGGCCAATCCCTCTCGCTCAGCCCAGCCCACCCCACAGGGTTGTTGTTATGGGGAAAATAGGAAGAGGAAGGTCCATTGGATGTGTTTGCAGCCTTGAGTTATTTCTGAAAATAATAAAGGCGGGATATGAATGAATGAATGAATGAATGAATGAATGAATGAATGAATGAACGAATAATGAACGAACATCCTGCAATTTTTTTTGTCCTCTATGTTCAGGGACATGAAGTGAAATCACGTTTCCTGAAGTTCTCACCTCTCCCTGAGAGTAATAGATCAGAGCGAGTCTGCGGTCCTGGTCGGTGTTTAGCTGGCTCCTGGAAAAATTCTCTCTTGTAGCGCGGATGGAAAATCGGCATGCAGAGAAAATCAAACCTACGGAAGAGGTGGGAGGGAGGGAAAAAAAAAACAGGGGTGTGAAGACCCCGATGTTGGAAGACACAACATGGCTGGCTGCGTTTCTACAACGGACCCAACTACAAAAAAGTTGGCTAGATTTTAGCTTAGTGGGACTTTCAAAATGATATATGGTAATGTTTCTCAACCTTGGCAGCGTGAAGACAGGTGGACTTCAATTCCCAGAATTCCAGATGGGGATTTCTAGGAGTTGAAGTCCACGCATCGTCAAGCAGCCAAGGGTGAGAAACATTGATGTATGGTAACCAACATGCATTGTGAAAAAACGCTTCACTGACTAAGCCAGGGGTCTTCAAACTTCGCCCTTTTATGACTTGTGGACTTCAACTCCCAGAATTCCTCAGGCAGGCGCCAGGGGTTCAGCAGTCAGAACTGCAACCTAGAACTGAGGAGAAATTTCCTGAGAGTTAGAACAATTAACCAGTGGAACAACCTGCCTCCAGAAGTGGTGAATGCTCCAACACTGGAGGTTTTTAAGAAGAGACTGGACAGCCATTTGTCTGAAATGGTATAGGGTTTCCTGCCTGAGTAGGAGGTTGGACTAGAAGACCTCCATGGTCCCTTCCAACTCTATTATTATTATTATTATTATTATTATTATTATTATTATTATTATTATTATTATTATTATTAATTATTATTATTATTATCTATGAATTTGGGGCAGAAGTACCTTTTCAGGGGTCTGTCATAACTTTGAAGAGTCGCACCTCATTCTTGAAACCTGTATTTGGTTGGGACGCAGATAGAAACCTTCTCTGCCTAGATTTAACTAAATAACAATAACAGAAGGAAAGGGACCTCGGAGGTCTTCTAGTCCAACCCCTTGCTCAGGCAGGAGAGACCCTATACCACTTCAGACAAATGGCTGTCCAGTCTTTTCTTAAAAACCTCCAGTGTTGAAGCATTCACAGCTTCTGGAGGCAGGTGGTTCCACTGGTGAATTGTTCTGTCAGGAAATTTCTCCTCAGTTCTAGGTTGCTTCTCTCCTTGACTAGTTTCCATCCGTTGCTTCTTGTCCGGCCTTCAGGCGCCTTGGAGAATAGCTTGACCCTCCCCCTCTTTTTTGTGGCAGCCCCCTCAAGTATTGGAAGACAGCTATCATGTCTCCCCTAGTCCTTCTTTTCATTAAACTTAGACATACCCAATTCCAGTTCTTTATAGAAGCGGTGAATGCTCCAACACTGGAAGATTTTAAGAAGAGACTGGACAGCCATTTGTCTGAAACGGTATGGGGTTTCCTGCCTGAGCAGAGGGTTGGACTAGATGACCTCCAAGGTCCCTTCCAACTCATCATCATCATCATCATCATCATCATCATCATCATCAATCTTAGCCTCCAGCCCCCTAATCATCTTTGTTGTTCTCCTCTGCACTCTTTCCAGAGTCTCAACAGGTTTTTTTTTTACATCGTGGCCACCAAAACTGGATGCAGAATTCCACGGGTGGCCTTACCCAACGAAAGCACCCCCACCATTCTCCCCCTGATGAATTTCTTCTGCTGTGTAAGGTCATTTCTCATTCCGAGGGCCATCTGATCTGCTGAGCTGTGAAATGTTAATTTCCTCACAATGCCGTTATTCGCCGCTGCCCTTTCTCCTTTCTAATTGCTCTATCATTTGCACCCGCACCGTTTCAGTTCTGCTGATCGGAAGCCTCTCTGAGCGTTTTGTATTGATGGACAGATGGCATAACGTTCATTCTCCTCGGAGCAACAGACAATACTGATCGACATGCATTTACCAATAAATTCTTTTTTTTAAAATATATATATATATATTTCAAAATTTTGGATTGCTGACAAAGAATTAAGGGTATATTTGAATGAAATAGAGGTAACTCAGAACAGCTCAAATCCCCTCTCCTTTTTTTTTTTTTTTGAAAAATGATCATTAAGAGCCGGCAATGACGCTTATCTCCAAAGCTTTTTTTTGAGATTATTATTTCTCTCTCTCTTTTTTTTTTATGATAGCTCTTAAGACACTAGGAACTGCCTCCAGACAAATGTTTATCCGCTGGAATTGTTTGTTTTTCTGCTAAGGCAGCCAAAAATGCCTCAGATAAAAGATTTACGGACTGTAATTCCCAAATGTTTATGTCAGTCCTTAAGGTGCCCCTAAGATGTGGCTTTTGCTGAATCAGACTTGAAAACAGCTATCCCCGCTGCAAATGCCTTCCTGTACATTTTTTGGGAGATTATGCTCAAAAGAACTTGGGGGCTGCCAGATGGGCTGAAGAACTGGGCGGCCCGGGGAAAGATTGCACAACTGCCAGGATCTGAAGGAGAAAGGAATCCAAGCTTTGAAATTGAACGTAAAACGCGAGAGCTGTTGGCTGCATCTCTGGAGTGAGTCAGCTGCAACTGAAGTTCCAGATCAATGTAATAATGATAATAATGATAATAATGATAATAATGATAATAATGATAATAATAATAATAATAAAAAAGTTGGAAGGGACCTTGGAGGTCATCTAGTCCAACCCCCTGCTCAGGCAGGAAACCCTATACCATTTCAGACAAATGGCCGTCCAGTCTCTTTTTAAAAACTTCCAGTGTCGGAGCATTCACCGCTTCTGGAGGCAGGTGGTTCCACTGGTTAATTATTCTAACTGTCAGGAAGTTTCTCCTTAGTTCCAGGTTGCTTCTCTCCTTGGTTAGTTTCCATCCGTTGCTTCTTGTCCTGCCTTCAGGCGCTTTGGAGAATAGCTTGACTCCCTCTTCTGTGGGGCAGCCCCTGAGATACTGGAAGACTGCTATCCTGTCCCCCCTCGTCCTTCTCTTCATTAAACTAAACATCCCCAATTCCAGCAGCCTTTCCTTAAATGCTTTGGCCTCCAGTTCCCTGATCATCTTTGTTGCTCTTCTCTGTACTCTTTCTAGAGTCTCAACCTCTTTTTTTACTGTGAGAAGATGTAGGAGACCGGTGCTGCTGGCCTCCATGCCCAACATGAACCCCAAAAGGGGACTTTGGTCCAGGGCTAGAACAACCAAGCCAAACTCTGAGGGAGGGAAAGGAAAAAAGATAGAAAAGAGGAAGGAAAGAAGGGAGGAGGGAGGGAGGGAGATGAGAGAGAGAAAAGAAAATAGAAAAGTGGAAGGAAAGGGAGTGTGGGAGAAAAAGAAGATAGAAAAGAGGAAGGAAAGAAGGGGGAAGGAAGGAAGGCAGATGAGAGAGAAAAGAACATAGGAAAGAGGGAGGAAGATGAGAGAAAAGATAGAAAAGTGGAAGAAAGGCAGGGACCGAAGGAGGGAGAGGAAAGAAGATAGAAAAGAGGAAGAAGGGGGGAGGGAGGGAGATGAGAGAGAGAAAAGAAAATAGAAAAGTGGAAGGAAAGGGAGGGTGGGACAGAGGGAAGGAGGGAGGGAGAGGAAAAAAGATAAAAAGAGGAAGAAAAGAAGGTGGAGGGAGGGAGGAAGATGAGAGAGAAAAGAACATAGGAAAGAGGGAGGGAGATGAGAGAAAAGAAGATAGAAAAGTGGAAGGAAAGGGAGAGGAAAGAAGATAAAAAGAGGAAGGAAAAAAGGGGGGAGGGAGGAAGATGAGAGAAAAGAACATAGGAAAGGGAGGGAGTTAGATGAGAGAGAGGATAGAAAAGAGGGAGAGGAAAGAAGATAAAGATAAAGATGCAGGGATTGTGGCAAGAAAGGTTGTAAAATGGGGCAAAGGTCATTTAACCAAGGTCTCCCTTAACAATTGGGATTCAATTGTGGTCATAAACTGAGGACTACCTGCCTGACATCATCACTGCTTTGAATTTCGCACACCGCTTAGAATTCATGTTGAGCTTCAGCAGTCAACCCGTGTCGTAACTAATTGCCTCACTTGCCCAATTCTAATTTTTAAGCGCACAAAACTCTTATCACCGTTAAATTATAAATCTATTTTGGCTCCCGGCCCTTTTTTCAGCCACCACCACGAGTTTAAAATCTGATATTGGAAACTGTCTTTGCCCGCTGTAGACCTAATCAGTTGGTGCAATTTCCTTGTTGGGATTATAGCAACATAAATTTGCAGTGGGAGCTATCCACCGTTTATCTTTTGGCTGATCACCCTAGCCCTCCTCCTCACTGGGGAAAGATAGCATAAGAGGGCCAAAATAAGTAGACATCATTAATTGGTGTCTGGAACTCACTGGTGGGGAAAGAAAGAACAAGAATCTCCTTTTCTCTAAACCAGAATCACCCTGTGAGAACAGTTACAGGAACCAGGTATGGCTAACGCAAGGGTAGGCAATCTTGACTCGTGGACTTCAACTCCCAGAATTCCCGAGCCAGCATGGCTCAGCTTGGAAACCTCTCCCTTTCCCCTCAGCATGGCTGGCTCAGGAATTCTGGGAGTTGAAGTCCACGAGTCAAGAGCCAAGGTTGCCTACCCTTGGACTAGTCTAATGAATAGAAGGGTGCAAGGGGAGACAGGATAGCCGTCTTCCAGTATTTGAGGGGCTGTCAGAGAGAGGAAGGGGTCAACCTATTCTCCAAATGACTTGAGGGAAAGGCAAGAAGTAATGGATGGAAACTTATCAAGGAGAGGGCCAACCTATAAAATAAGGAAAAATTCAGTGGAATGGCTTTCCTTCAGAAGTGGATGCTGCATCACTGAAGGTTATAAGAAGAAATTAGACAACCACTTTGTCCAGGATGGTATACTATAGGATCTCCTACTTAGGTAGGGGGTTAGACTAGAAGACCTCTAAGGTTCCTTCCAACTCTTTTTCTGTTTATTATAGCAGAACACGATTTCCTGGCAAATCTACTTAAATACACAATGATAGATAGACAGACAGACACAGTGGTACCTTGGTACTCAACTGCTTTGAAACTCATCCAATTTAGTACTCAATGCATTTTGATGCTAAAAAATTTGTCCCGGTACTCATAATTTGTTTGGTACTCAACGCACAAGCTAGAACTTCTCGGTGCCGGATGCCTTGTGGCTCACTATATCATTCCTTACAGGAATGATAATTTGCTTGGTACTCACTGCAAAAAATTGCTTGGTACTGCAAAAATTTGCTTGGTACTCACTGCAAGAATAGGGATAGGGATAGAATAGAATCTGGAAGTGACCTTAGAGGTCTTTTAGTCCAGTGCCCTGCTCAAGCAGGAGAACCTATACCATTTCAGACAAGTGATGTCTAGTCTCTTCTTAAAAACCTCCAGTGATGGAGCGCCCACGATTTCTGAAGGCAAGCTGTTCCACTGGTTAATTGTCCTCACTGTTAGGAAGTTTCTCCTTAATTCCAGTTGCTTTTCTCCTTGATTAGTTTCCATCCATTGTTTCTTGTCCTGCCTTCAGATGTTTTGGAGAATAGGTTAACCACCTTATTGTTTGTGGCAACCTCGCAAATACTGGAATACTGCTATCACATCCCCCCTACTTCTTTTCTCTAGGCTGGCCATACTCAAATCCTTCAGCCGTTCTTCAATTAACGATGAGTTCCAAAGTACCACTGTAAATAGATAATGAATGGATAGATGGATAGACTTAAATGGACTCCAGAAGATGGTAGAGGACAGGATGGCCTAGAGGAACTTTGTCCGTGGGGTCGCGATGGGTCAGACACAACTTCGCAACTAACAACAAGATGGATAGAGGATAGAGGAGGGATGGGTGGATGGATGGATAGATAAACTTAGCAAGCTTCTTTTCTATCTCATTTTTGTCTTCCGAGGCAACTGTCATGGATCAGATGAGCAGCATAGAAGTTTGATAAATAAGTAAATAAATACAATTTTAAAAAAACTAAATACATTTCAGCCTTACCGGTGTTATCCACAAATCTCATAACTGCATCTTCAACTCTCTAATATTTAAAATTGAAAAGTACTAGTATCCATCCCAGTCAACCTTTGCCACCAATTTTGGAGGGAGATACATTTGTGAGACACACACACACAAAAACACACACACCCCAATAGCCCCCCCTGACTGTATTAGAATAACCCAACTGAAGATCTCGCCACTTTTTTTTTTTTTTTTTGGAAAAAAGATGTTAGCCTCACTTCCACCTGGACTACAACTCCCATCATGCCACGCTTTCTGGCAATGATGGAAGCTGTACTCCCAGTACGCCTTATGGGGTGGGGGTCGATCTGGGGTCAGAGGTCATCCCAGGGGTGAAGATAACGGCCTTCAAGCCGGCTCGTGCCCTCCCCCTTCCCTCAGGTGACCACAGGTAGAGGTCAGAGGTCATCCTGGCCCGAACGCCGCAGGTCAAAGGTCGCTGGCGGAGCACGTGGTTTTCCTCACCCTTGTCTAGCAACCGCCCCCAGGGTGCCCGCCACTTCTGGGACGCAGCTCAGGTCCCTCCCGCAGGAGACCCGAGCCACGCCGCCTGTGCCCGGCCCCACCGCTGCCGCCATCGCCGCCATGGCACGCCGCACAGGGATCCAAGAGCCGGCTAGCCACGCCCCCTCCCTTCCTCGGACTGAACCCGCCAATCACGAGAGGCCGAAGCCGGGACCTTGAAGGGGAGGAGTCAGCGTGCGCCAAGAGGAGCCAATCAGAATCCACGCTGGGGCGCGGCTGGGGGGCGGGGCTTCCTAACTTGAGAAGGTGAAAAAAGCCATTTCCCATCATGCCTCTGGAAAGAGAACAGCCCGGCTTTTTCTCTTGAGAGAATAGGGCTTTCCACTGTTGAGTTTCTATGACTACATAGACCACAGTGCATTGCTCCCTACCCCTCCATAGAACTATAATTCCCAAGATGCAGCAGTTGTACCGACAAAGCGCTAGAGCGTTGTCAGAAGCGCGGGCTCCCCTTACAGTGCTCTATAAAGGAGATACTATAAAGATGCTGGTATGTCTGAGGGCCAGTGGCGCAATGGATAACGCGTCTGACTACGGATCAGAAGATTCTAGGTTCGACTCCTGGCTGGCTCGATTCAGACTAATGTTTTTTGATCTTTATTAAAAAAAAAATAAAGAAAAAAAGCTGTATTTTTAATGCTTTGACTGTGGTGTGTTTTTTTCTTTTTTGTCTTCTTGGGTTTTTTTTCGAGTTTTGAGTAACTTTGTTCTGATAGATATAGATATAGACAGATATATATGACAGAAATATATACTGCTCAAAAAAATAAAGGGAACATTTAACATGGAACTGAAGGAGTTTGCGTTCCCTTTATTTTTTTGAGCAGTATATATATACATATGACATATATGTCATATATATGTATATATATATTTCTGTCATATATATATATAAATGGCATATAATGTGACATATGTGACAGAAATATATCACACACACATATATAAATGGCATATATATGTGACATGTGACAGAAATATATAACACACACACATATATATAAATGGCATATACAGTATATGTGACATATATGTGACAAATATATGACACACACACACACATATATATAAATGGCATATATATGTGACAGAAATACGTATATCACACACACACATATATATATGTATATACTATTTTATTTTAAAAAATCTTTTTTAATTATACAATCTATCAGGAGATATTGATACCAATAATGTGATTTCGACCATTCTGGAAAAAAAAGTACCAAATATTTCATTTTTGTTTTATTCAGCATTTAGCTTTTTGTTATCTGTACGTCTTATTATCTCTCCAAGTGAATGTACGGTTTTTTGGTACATTCAATTTCATCTGAATAAATATTTGATAAGGAAGAGATGGGAAGATTTGTCTCCTAGTCACCATGATGGAAGGACGGTTGGTAAGGTTGAGAGATTTTGCTGAGATGCATAAATTAATTTCTTTTATTAAAGAGATTATCTTAAAAAAAAAATTAAACTGCACTTTAGGAAATCGAATTAGGACATAGGGACATTGTAAAGGATATGAAACTTTCACCTGCCTAATTCTTAAAGAAAAAGATGTAGCCTTTTGCAAGAAAATAGTTTTGATGCAGAATTTATATTCAAGAGTTGCTCCTTACAATTCAATTTGGTCTATGGATGTATTGAAGGCAAACCAAAATATACATTGATATACATGTAGACCTTAACTGAGCCCAAAATTTCCCTCACTAAGCGAGTTTTGTCCCATTTTACAATCTTTCTTGCCACAATTGTGAAGTGAATCATAGCACTTGTTACTCGGTTGTTAAGCGAATACGGCTTCCCCATTAACTTTACTTGTCAGAAGATTGGAAAAGGGGATTATGTGACCCTGGGATATTACAACCGTCATAAATGTGAATCAGTTGCCAAGGATGCCAAATTTTGATCACATGACTATGGGGAGGCTGCAATGGTGGGGGGGTTGGACTAGATGACCTACAAGATCCCTTCCAATTCTGTTATTCTATTCTATTCTATTCTATTCTATTCTATTCTATATTTTCTATTCTATTCTATTCTATATATTCTATTCTATATATTCTATTCTCTATTCTATTCTATTCCATATTTTTCATTCCATTCCATATTTTCTATTCCATTCAATTTCATTCCTTATTTCTATTCTATTCTATTCCATATTTTCTATTCTATTCCATTCCATTCCATTCTTTAAGTGTGAAAAATGGCCATCAGTCACTTTTTTCTGTTCCGTTGTAACGTCAGTCATTAAACAAATGGTTGTAAGTCAAGGACTTACTGTATTTGCATTGCTACACCTCCAGATGGATAGCCCCTCAGTAAAATTGCACTTCTTACAAACTAGCCAGTGATCAGTTTTGCAAACACTTGAACACTTGTTTTTTTCCCAAATTTGAATTAAACACAGAAGCCTTTTTTTTCCAAATAAGATGTGTTTTTCAGAATCCTAGACAGGGTATGGAATTGTTTGTATTCTCCAAAGCACCTGAAGGCAGAAGAAGCAGCAATGAATGCAAATTAATCAAAGACAGATCCAAGCTAGAAATAAGGAGAAATTTTCTAACAGTGAGAACAATTTAATCAGTGGAACTTCAGAAGCTGTGGGTGCTCCAACACTGGAGATTTTAAGAAGAGATTGGACAGCCATTAAATTGAAATGTTATAAGAGTCTCCTGTTTGACCAGAGGGTTGGACTAGATGACCTCCAAGGTCCCTTCCAACCCTCCTCCTCCTCCTCCTTTTTAAGAAGAGGCTGGACAGCCACTTGTCTGAAATGGTATAGGGATGGGGTAGGCAACCTTGGCCCTTTTATGACTCGTGGACTTCAACTCCCAGAATTCCTGAGTCAGCCACGCTGAGGGAAAAGGGAGAGGTTTCCAAGCTGAGCCATGCTGGATCAGGAATTCTGGGAGTTGAAGTCCACCAGTCATAAAAGAGCCAAGGTTGCCTACCCCTGGTATAGGGTCTCCTGCTTGAGCAGGGGGTTGGACTAGAAGACCTCCAAGGTCCCTTCCAACAATTATTCTGTTATTCCTCCTCCTCCTCCTCCTTCTGCCTTAAGAAACACTAACAAATTTCAGGGCTGAAAAAGCTGGTTTTGCTTCATCCTCTGTTTTAAGCCCTACTGGCAGAAAAGCTTCATTTACAGTACTTTCACCACTAAGAAACCAAGAAGTTATAACTTTTAATTAGCACATTTTTTTTTTAAAAAAAAAGAGAAACTGCAAGACTTTAGCCAAGTTCAAGAAATTAATTCCAGTGATTATGGAAAGTTGCTTAAGTGACATTCTGCAAAATCTAACAAGCCTGATTTATTGACCGATCGATCAATAAAATGTCTAGAGTAGATTTTCAAGGTTATTTTCGTGCTGGAGTGCCAGACTGCTGTCATTCAATGGAATAGCAAAGCAGGAAAGATTTGTTTCCAAATGTAGAGGATTTTACCAAGTTCTGTTTAAGGACAAAATTCACTCAGATGCTTCTGATTTTTTTTTTATCACTACAGCGGGGTGATCCGAGGGCCCTTGCGAGTCACCCCAAACATCTCAGCTTTGCAAAATCAAAATTATTTGCCAGCCTACATTGAAAAATAATACAATATTAAAATTCATTTATTTATAGTTCGTATTACTTAACCACCTTATCTCCCTCCCGTTGAATAATTGTGAGACACAGTAATAGCAGCAAATGCATGCTTTAGTGTTTAATACGGTAAATATCAATAAATTTAACCCATACAATGAAAAGTACTTTGGGGATAGTCTGTGATTTAAAGGTGAAAGGGGGAAATAAAGATTCAAACACTGCACTAGTGCTTTGTCTCTTCATCTGCAGTGTCATTTAAAAAAAAATACAAAATTAAATACAATAACAGATTCTATAGCTTGAAAACCCGTTGTGGTACAATCTATCCCAACTCAAGCCCTCTCTCTATAAATACGGACTTCAATTCCCAGAATCCTCTAAGCATCCATGGTGCTTGGGGAATTCTGGGAGTTGTTTTATTCCCTGTAGAGAGAATATAGACTGGGAAAAAGTGCTTTAATACTGGGATATGTTATAGAATTCTCCTTCTAGCAGACAAGCCACCACCAAATGCCGGAATGTCATCATCTTAGCTATAATTTAATTAAGGCAATTTTGTGTGTCTCCATTTGTGTGTCTCCTGGACCACTGTTCACAACCAGGAATGGTGGGTGGGCCTCAAAAGGTTGTGTATCTTTATCAAGCGAAGAACTGGGAATGAATTTGAAGAATTGGCAAACACCCTGCCAGTTTGTCAGGATGCTGATTTAACAGCTAAATAGCTTATGTAAAGATGTAATGTAATGTGGATGATGCAATAATAGGAATGACTCAGCAGGTGTGTGTATCCCTTTAAGAGTATGAGTATAAAAGGGAAGTTTTTTGCTGGAATCTTTCTCTCTCGTCCTTTTGACTGCTGTAATTGCTGTATATTGGAGTTTGCTGTTTCACCATGTGAATGCATTTTGTTCCTAGTGTATATTTGTAGATAGTGTGCAATATAACCCACATTTAATACAAACCACTGTTTATTGTATTTACTTCTGGGTTACCTCAGCACGGGAATTTTAAAGAGATGTGGACTTCAACTCCCAGAATTCCCCAGCGAGCAACGCTGGCTGGAGAATTCTGGGAGTTGAAGTCCATAATCTGAGAAACACTGTTCTGTGCTTAATAAAGCAGCATTTCCCCCCGACTTCTGCATTAAGCCAAGAAGGCGGACATGATAGGTTAAATCAGGGTTTCTCAAAGTTGGTAACTTTAGGACATGTGGACTTCAATTCCCAGAATTCCTCAGCCAGCCATGTCTCTCTGTCTTAAAAGCTGCCACCCTTTAAGAAACACCCAACTTTCCTTGATTCTTGGAAGGTTTTGGCAATGAGAAACAAGGATTTCAAAATTATCTCCCTGTCTTGTGGCGAGATTGGCAGGCAGGAAGAAGAAAGCAATCTGGACATTTCAAATTTTATTCTGCGATATTTATTGTGCGCTGTTTTTCAATTTTCTGCAAATCATGTGGCCGTCCTCACCGCCTCCTCAGTCTTCGCTGAACTTGGTCAGCACCCACCGGCGGTTCTGAATGATTTCTTGCAGCTGCGTGTATTCTTTGACTAACTCCTCAAATTCCGGCCCGAGGATCTCGTAATTCGAAAGGATATCACGCGAAGTGGCCAGGTCTAGTTCTTCTTGGCTCAGGCTGGCCTGCAGTTTGTCCCTGGAGAAGAATGAAAAGAACGGATAAAACGTGCCCAGGTGGTCCTCAAACTTACGCCAATTCACTTAGCGACCGCTCGAGATGACAACACACTGGAAAAAGTGCGACTCGTGGCAGTTTTTCACACTGACGGCCCGTGCAGCATCCCCGTGGTTGCGTGATCAAAATTCAGATGCTTGGCAACTGGCACGGACTTATGACGGTGGTTGTGTCCCCCGGGGTCACGTGATTCCCCCTTTTGCGACTTCTCTGACAAGCAAGGGAAGCCAGAGTCACTTAACAACCATGTTTACTAATTGTAACAACTGCAGTGATTCACTTAACAATGGTGGCGAGAAAGGTCGTAATAACGGGGCAAAACCCACTTAAACACTGTCTCAGCCACAGAAATTTTGAACTCAACTGCGGTCGTAAATTGAGGACTGCCTGCATTTCACTTCTACTACACTCGTAGGACCTTCTGGATTCTCGCCTCAGTGCGCCATAGTCATTTTTTCCCCCTCCCAAGCTATGCAGAAACATCACGATTGTTGGAATTGGGGATGTCTAGTTTAATGAAGAGAAGGACGAGGGGGGACATGACAGCAGTGTTCCAGTATCTCAGGGGCTGCCCCAAAGAAGAGGGAGTCAAGCTGTTCTCCAAAGTGCCTGAAGGCAGGACAAGAAGCAACGGATGGAAACTGATCAAGGAGAGAAGCAACCTGGAACTAAGGAGAAACTTCCTGACAGTCAGAACAATTAACCAGTGGAACAACCGGCCTCCAGAAGCAGTGAATGCTCCAACACTGGAAGTTTTTAAGAAGAGACTGGACAGCCATTTGTCTGAAATGGTATAGGGTTTCCTGCCTGAGCAGGAGGTTGGACTAGATGACCTCCAAGGTCCCTTCCAACTCTGTTATTCAGTTAAATCTAGGCAGGGCCATAGAGAAGGTTTCTGTGTCCCAACCAAGTCCCTTCCAACTCTGTTGTTCTATTCTGTCCTGTTCTGTTCCTTTCTGTTCCATTCCATTCCATTCCATATTTTCTCTTCTCTTCTCTTCCATTCCTTCCATATATTCTATTCTATTCTATTCTATTCTATTCCATTCCATATTTTCTCTTCTCTTCTCTTCCATTCCTTCCATATATTCTATTCTATTCTATTCCATTCCATTCCATATTTTCTCTTCTCTTCTCTTCCATTCCTTCCATATATTCTATTCTATTCTATTCTATTCTATTCTATTCTATTCTATTCTATTCTATTCCATTCCATATTTTCTCTTCTCTTCTCTTCCATTCCTTCCATATATTCTATTCTATTCTATTCCATTCCATATTTTCTCTTCTCTTCTCTTCTCTTCCATTTCTTCCATATATTCTATTCTATTCTATTCTATTCTATTCTATTCTATTCTATGCTGTTCAGCTCACCTCATTATCCGATGCACGTTCACCACCTCAGGTGTGTAAGTGTCCAACAGGATCTTCACTTCCTCAAACCTAGAAGAAGCAAAATAGTTGGGAGTGAGATTGATAGATACCAACTTTCTCTTCCTATCAGAAAAAAAGTATCTTTTGCCAGCAATCGGTCTATCTCAGACATGTCAAACACAAGGCCCGGGGGCCGGATGCGTCCCGCGAAGTGGTTTCATGTGGCCCGCGAAGCCATCCTGGAAACAATGAGGGAATGGCCCCCGCTGCCTTGACCCCGGCCCTGGCCCGGCCGGGAGCCAATGTACAATTTTGTGGTGGCCATCTATGCTGAAACGCATTCATTCTTAGCTCCACAAGGCCGTCCGGATACAGCGAGGAACCAGCCCCTGCCGCGTCGGCCCCGTCCCCTGGGTGCATGCTGGGCAGGTGTCACCCTTTGTGAGGAATGAAGAAATGCACCATCGCCTGGAAGTGGCCAGCAAATGGCCCTTGCCTACTTCACCTATCCGGCTTGATGGGCTCTGCTCCGGTCCCACCCCTTTCTGCCGGAGACCCTCAGATCTGTCCCACTCCTGCCCAGGCCCCCACAGGCACCCTTGACGCGAATGATGTAGGGCTGGCCACGCCCACCCAGAAGGCCACACCCACTCCATCCACGCCCACCCAGTAGGCCACCCCCCCTGGCCACCACCCCCCGAGGGCAACCGCAATGCTATTATTGAGTGTTTTGATAGGGAAAATTGGCGTTAGGAGTCGGCAGGTTTTTTTTTTGCCTTCCCATTCGAGAAAGGAGCTCACCGTATCTTGAGAAGCATAGCGCTGCATTTAATCTCCAGATACAGGGTGTTGAGCTGGTCCAGTTCGGATTGGACCCCGAGGCGAAACTCACGAGCAAAGCGTTTCAATAGGCCTAAACAACGCAACAGGACCTGGAACAAACAGGAACAACAATGCAGAGGCAAATAATAATAATAATAATAATAATAATAATAATAATAATAGTAATAATAGTAATAATAGTAATAATAGTAATAATAGTAATAATAGTAATAATAATATAATAATAATAATAATAAAGTTGGAAGGGACCTTGGAGTCATCTAGTCCAAGCCCCTATACCATTTCAGACAAATGGCTGTCCAGTCTCTTCTTAAAAACTTCCAGTGTTGGAGCATTCACAGTTCCTGGAGGCAGGTTGTTCCACTGGTTAATTGTTCTCACTGTCAGGAAGCTTCTCCTTAGTTCCAGGTTGCTTCTCTCTTTGGTTAGTTTCCCTCTGTTGCTTCTTGTCCTGCCTTCAGGCGCCTTGGAAAATAGCTTGACTCCCTCTTCTTTGTGGCAGCCCCTGAGATATTGGAAGACTGCTATCATGTCCCCCCTCGTCCTTCTCTTCATTAAACTAGACATACCAAATTCCAGCAGCCGTTCCTTATATGCTTTAGCCTCCAGTCCCCTAATCATCTTTGTTGCTCTTCTCTGTACTCTTTCTAGAGGCCATCGCAAAGGAAGTTATTGTACGCCTCCAGAGATGGATCATCCTTGCACAGACCTATCAGGGGTGACGACTGCATTCTTTCCCTGGATTGGCAGTCTCTTCTCAGAATAATTCAGGCCTTAGTGGCTTCCTGTCAACCAGTTCGGTGTAGTGGCTAAGCGCTGGGCCTTTCACTCGGAGACGGGGAGTTCTAGTCCTGCCTTAGCCTATTAAAGTCAGCTGGGTGCCTTTGAGCCAATCACCAGGAGATGATAGTTCTAGTTCCTCCTTAGGCATGTAAGTGGCTGGGTGTCTTGGGGTCAATCACCAGGAGATGGTGAGTTCTAGTTCTGCCTTAGCCATTAAAGACAGCTGGGTGACTTTGGGCCAATCACCAGGAGATGATAGTGGCTGGGTGTCCTGGGGTCAATCACCAGGAGATGGTGAATTCTAGTTCTGCCTTAGCCATCAAAGACAGCTGGGTGACTTTGGGCCAATCACCAGGAGATGAAAGTTCTAGTTCCTCCTTAGGCATGTAAGTGGCTGGGTGTCCTGGGGTCAATCACCAGGAGATGGTGAGTTCTAGTTCTGCCTTAGCCATCAAAGACAGCTGGGTGACTTTGGGCCAATCACCAGGAGATGATAGTGGCTGGGTGTCTTGGGGTCAATCACCAGGAGATGGTGAATTCTAGTTCTACCTTAGCCATTAAAGACAGCTGGGTGACTTTGGGTCAATCACCAGGAGATGATAATTCTAGTTCTTCCTTAGGCATTTAAGTGGCTGGGTGTCTTGGGGTCAATCACCAGGAGACTGGGAATTCTAGTCCCACCTTAAGCATGAAAGCCAACTGATGACTTTGGGCCAAATCACCGGGAGATGGTGAGTTCTAGCCCTGGTTTAGGCATGAGCTGGCTGCATGACTTTGGGCTAATCGCCAGGAGACAGTGAGTTATAGTCCCATCTTAACCATGAAAGACAGCTGGGTGACTTTATTGCCCATTCTTCTCCATCTGCTCCACAGAGTTGTTATCGTACAGAAAATGGAGGGGGGAGAATTAGGTTGGCGTGGCGTTGAGCTGACCAACGAGAAAGACGTGAATACATGACTGAACTGTTTCAACGTGCTGTACACAGAGCTGCTTTTGAAGCTCACAACTAGGAGTAATTTATTTATTAGTTGTGTTTATAGACTGCTGCAATGCTAGAGAACCTAGTTAGAAATGCCTCAGTATTTCCATCTAATACCTCTGCTATGTGAACCGTACAAAGTTAATAGTGAGGTTCTAGGTGCAAAGAGAGTCACTCAGCACCCGAAGTGGTAAAAAAACAGGAGGAGGAGAAAGAGAAGGAGAAAGAGAAGGAGAAGAAAGAAAAAGAGGAAGAGGAAGAATAGAATAGAATAGAACAACAGGAAAGAATAGAATAGAATAGAATAGAATAGAATAGAATAGAATAGAATAGAATAGAATAGAATAGAATAGAACAACAGCAAAGAATAGAATAGAATAGAATAGAATAATAACGGAATTATCTGGAATAGAATAGAATAGAATTACAGAATAGAATAGAATTACAGAATAGAATGGAATGGAATGGAATGGAATGGAATAGAATAGAATAGAATAGAATAGAATAGAATAGAATAGAATAGAATAATAACGGAATGATCTGGAATAGAATAGAATAGAATTACGGGATAGAATAGAATAGAATTACAGAATAGAATAGAATAGAATAGAATAGAATTGAATTACGGGATAGAATAGAATAGAATAACGGGATAGAATAGAATAGAATTACAGAATAGAATAGAAATAGAATAGAATTACGGGATAGAATAGAATTACAGAATAGAATAGAATAGAATTACGGGATAGAATAGAATTACAGAATAGAATAGAATAGAATAGAATAGAATAGAATAGAATAGCTGGAAGGGACTTTGGGGGTCTTCTAGTCCAGAGGTCCCCAACCTTTGGGGCACCAGGGACTGGTTCGGTGGAGAGAGGTTTCTCCGCGGACCGGAGGGTAAGTGGTTTTGTGTGCTGCCTGCATCCCATGGATGGGGCTTTGCTTGTTTGTGTGAACTGGTTGCTGGTATGCCGTGGCCCGGTACTGGTCCATGGACTGAGCGTTGGGGACCCATGTTCCAGTCCAGCCCCCCGCTCAAGCAGGAGAACTTATACCATTTCAGACAAGTGACTGTCTAGTCTCTTCTTAAAAATCTGCAGTGATGGAGCGGCCACGATTTCTGAAGGCAAGCTGTTCCACTTGCCTTTAGGAGGAGGAGGAGAAATAAGAAATAGAAAGAGGAGGAGGAGGAGGAGGAGGAGAAAGAGAAGGAGGAGGAGGAGAAAGAGAAAGAAAAAAGGAGAAAGAGAAAGAAAGAGGAAGATTAGGAAGAGGAGGAGGAGAAAAAGAGAAAGAGAAAGGAAGAGAAAGGAGGAGGAGGAGAAAGAGAAAGAAAAAAGAGAAAAGAAAGAGAAAGAGAAAGAGAAAGAAAGAGGAGGAGAAAGAGAAAGAGGAAGAGGAGGAGAAAGAGAAAGAAAGAGAAAAAGAAAAAGAGAAAGAGGAAGAGGAAGAGAAAGAGGAGAAAAAGAAAGAGAAAGAGGAGGAGAAAGAGAAAGAGGAGGAAGAGGAGGAGGAGAAAGAGAAAGAAAGAGAAAAAGAAAAAGAGAAAGAGAGGAAGAGGAAGAGAAAGAGAAGAAAAAGAAAGAGAAAGAGAAAGAGGAGGAGGAGAAAGAAAGAGAAAGAGGAAGAGAAAGAGGAGGAGGAGAAAAAGAGAAAGAGGAGGAGGAGGAGGAGGAGGAGGAGGAGAACTGAGGGGTCCTTGGTGCTCCCTGAGCTTGGCTTGTTTCCTTGCAGACGTTTCATGACCCAACCAGGGAACATCATCAGTGCTAGAAGGGAGTGGGGATTATGGAGAGAGGAGGAGGAGGAGGACTGTGGCGTCCTTGTTGCTCTCTGAGCTTGGTGGTTTCCTCGCAGACATTTCATGACCCAACTAGGGATCATCATCAGTGCTAGAAGGAAAGGGTTGCAGAGAGGAGGAGAGGAAGAGGAGGGTGGCTGTTGGGTCATTGGTGCTAGGAGGAGCAGGAGGAGGAGGAGGAGGAGGAGGAAGCTGATGGTGGTGGTGGTGGTGAAGGTGCTGACCTAGCAACCAGGCGACAGTGAGTTCTAGTCCCACGTTAAACATGGAAAAACCAGCGAGGTGACCTTGGGCCACTCAGCCTCTCAACCCAGCCTACCTCGCAGAGCTCTTGTGGGTAAAACTGTCGCGGGAGGAAGGAGCCGTATTGGATTGGTTTGCCCGCCTTGAGTTATTATAAGCCCTCCTAAAAGCGGGATTCAAACCCCCGAATCAAATCAAATCAAATCAAATCAACGTATGCAGCCGATGAAACGAGAACTTCAGCCTTTCGGCACAATTCGTTGAGGTGGGTACAGCTGCTGCCAGATTCCCGACCGAGGTTGGGGGTGGGGAGGGGGGGAAATTCCACAGCAAGGATTGCAGAAGCAAAAGATACTTTATCTGGGATCAAACTATCGCGGCCCTTTCCCAAAAAACCCGCAAACAGGTTTATTTTAGAGACAGAACGTTTGCGCCGCTGTTTGAAAAGCTTATCCTAATCTCAGGAATTGCAAAAGTCTAGACAGAGGAAATGGGGGCTTCTATCCTGAGCAGAACGGATACCTGGTGGACGGACCAATAATTTCTACCTGGGGATAAACGGCTTTTTGCTGTTCCAGACATCCGGTCAGTTCTTGGTGGTCAGTTCTGGCCTCCTTCAAATGCTGCTTCTCTGTGGCGAGGCTCTCGGCCAGGGCGCCCAGCATAATCGTCTGGGCTGCGGCTCCCACGTTATCTTCAAAAAGCAAATTCAGAGAGGTCAGAGGAACAGACTCACAAGAGTTGGAAGGGACCTGGGGGGGGGGTCATCTAGTCCAACCCCCTGCTCAAGCCGGAGACTCTAGTCCGGAGGGGTGTCTTCCAACTTGGCCCTTTTAGGACTTGTGGACTTCAACTCCCAGAATTCCTCAGCCAAATTCTGGGAGCTGAAGTCCACAAGTCATCAAAGGGCCAAGTTGGAAGAGCCCTGCTTGTGGACTTCAACTCCCAGAATTCCTCAGCCAGGCACACTGGCTGAGGAATTCTGGGAATTGAAGTCCACAAGTCTTAAAGTTGCCACGTTTGAAGACCCCTGTCCTTGACTTACGACGATTAATTTAGTGACAATCGTTTCTCGGTGACAACAGCACTGAAAAAAAATTGACTTAAACCCATTTTTCACACAACTCTCGCAGTATCCCCACGGTCACATGATCAATCTTTGGACGCTTGGCAACTGACTTGTTCTTAGGACTGTTGCAGTGTCCCGGGGGGTCACGTGATCCCGTTTTGTGATGTTCTGACCAGCAAAGTCAATGGGGAATCCAGATTCACTTAATGACCGTGTGACTCACTTAACAAGTGAGTCACTTAACTGTTACGTGAATCACGTGCAGTGATTCACGTAACAGTTGTGGCCAGGAAAGATTGTGTAAAATGGGGCGAAACTCCCTTAACGTCAGTCTCGCTTATTAACGGAAATGTTGGGCCAGGCACGCTGGCTGAGGAATTCTGGGAGCTGAAGTCCACAAGTCATCAAAGGGCCAAGTTTGAAGACCCCTGATTTATACAATGTCACACAAAAGGCTGTCTAACTCTTTTCTTAAAAACCTCCAGGGATCCAGTAACAAAGATGATTAGGGGGCTGGAGGCTAAAAGATGTGAAGAACAGGAGTGGGAACATGGTGACAGAATAACAGAGTTGGAGTTGGAAGGGACCTTGGAGGTCTTCTAGTCCAACCCCCTGCTCAAGCAGGAGACCCTATACCATTTCAGACAAATGGCTGTCCAATCTCTTCTTAAAACCCTCTAGTGATGGAGCACCCACAACTTCTGGTGGCAAGCTGTTCCACTGGTTGATTGTTCTTAACGTCAGCAAATTTCTCCTCAGTTCCAGGTTGCTTCTCTCCTTGACTAGTTTCCATCTGTTGCTTCTTGCCCTGCCTTCTGGTGCTTTGGAGAATAGCTTGATTGTCCCCTGATCATCTTTGTTGCTCTTCTCTGCACTCTTTCTAGAATCTCAACATCTTTTTTACATCGTGGTGACCAAAACTGGATGCAGTATTTAACTGATTGTCCACTAGAACTCCGAGATCCCTCTCACAGTTGCTACTATTGAGCTAGGTTTCACCTAATCCAGGGGTAGGCAACCTTGGCTCTTTTATGTCTCGTGGACTTCAATTCCCAGAATTCCTGAGCCAGCCATGCTGAGGGGAAAGGGAGAGCGTCCAAATTTTGATCACATGACCAAGGGCAGGGGTAGGCAACCTTGGCTCGTGGACTTCAACTCCCAGAATTCCTGAGTCAGCATACCTGACTCAGGAATTCTGGGAGTTGAAGTCCACGAGTCATAAAAGAGCCAAGGTTGCCTACCCATGACCTAATCGGTACCTGTACATTTAATTTTTCTTGTCGGTTTAAAACCAATCCCGGCAAACTGCAAATCCCAGCCTGCACTCTCGGCTCCCAACAACTTGTATTCTCTTTCTCCAGGCCACCCCAATATACTGCAAATTCCAAATTTACCACTTTCCGGACGATAGTAACCGAGAACATCCAAACATTTGGCCTTCAGAAGCTTCTCTACCTTGGCTGGGAGATGTTTGTGCACTTGTTCCAGGTCCTAGAGAAAGACAGAAAGAGAAATATATTCCTTTCTCTGACAAATTTCGATTATTACCTGTTGTCTCCAGGATTACAGCTAGTCCTATACTTGCCGAGCCCAAAATTTCTGTTGATAAGCGAGACGGACGTTAAGAGAGTTTCGCCCCATTTTACACAACTTTTCCTGGCCACAGCTGTTAAGTGAATCACTGCATTGTTAAATTAGGAACACAGTCGTTAAGTGAATCTGGATTCCCCATTGACTTTCCTGTCAGAATGTCGCAAAAGGGGATCACGTGACCCCCCGGGACACTGCAACGGTCGTAAGAACAAGTCAGTTGCCAAGCGTCCGAAGATTGATCATGTGACCATGGGGATACTGCGAGAGTTGTGTGAAAAATGGCTATAAGTCACTTTTTTTCAGTGCTGTTGTCACTGAGAAACGATTTGTCACTAAATCAATCGTCGTAAGTCAAGGACAGGGGTCTTCCAACTTGGCAACTTTAAGACTTGTGGACTTCAACTCCCAGAATTCCTCAGCCAGCATGCCTGGCTGAGGAATTCTGGGAGTTGAAGTCCACAAGCAGGGCTCTTCCAACGTGGCCCTTTTATGACTTGTGGACTTCAATTCCCAGAATTCCTCAGCCAGCCCTGAGGGCTGGCTGAGGAATTCTGGGAGTTGAAGTCCACAAGTCTTAAAGTTGCCAAGGTTTGAAGACCCCTGGCCATGGACTACCTGTATGAGGGATGTTACTGTGTAGACCCTGTTCCTCTGCGCAGAATTAAACATGAACAATGAGTCTTTTGACATTACAAGCAGACCTCAACATACAACCGTAACAGAGCCTGTCCACCACGGTCGTAAATCGAAACAGTCGCAAAATGAGTCAGTCATGTGACTGACCTGATATTTTTTCCCCCTTTTTGAGGGGGGCCATTAAACGAATCTGCGGTCGTTAAGCAAACTAACAGTTCACTATGAACAATTCACTATGTCAATTTTTGGCAAAACCAATGTAAAAACTCGATCACGTGATCCTTGGGACGCTGCAAATGGCTGCAAATGGCAGCCATCTTGTCAACTGCCTGAAGTTTGGTCATGTGACCGTGGAGACCCGACCGTCAGAACTTTGAATCCAGATTATAAGTAACCCGGAAGTAGATCTGTCATATTTTTCGTTGTAAATTGAGGATTAGGTCCACATTGTAGCTATCTCGGTCCCTAAATAGGAGTGAAGCTCCAGCAGGGAATATTATACGCAGTTCTTGAGTTACAACAGTTCATTTAATGACTGTTTGAAGTTAAAACGACACTACAGTAAATAAGTGACTTATGAGCATTTTTCACACTTTTAATCCCCGTGGTCACATGATCAAAATTTTGACGCTTGGCAACTGGCATGTACTCAGGACGGTTGTAGAGTCCCAGGGTCACGTGATCCCCTTTTGCAACCTTCTGACAAGCCAAATCAATGGCGGGGGGGAAGCCGGATCCACTTAACGACTGTGCTCCTCACTTAACAACTGTGGCGATTCACTTACGAACGGTGGCAAAGAAGGTCGTAAAATGGAGCAAAATTCACTTAAACCACGGTCTGACTTTGCAAACAGAAAATTTGGAATCCAGCTGTGGTCGTTAAGTTGAGGACTACACAGCAAGTTTATTTGCGCAGTTTCAACAGAACGGCCTCCCCGCAATTGATGGGGAAGGAACAGGTGGATCTTACTTGGTGACCCACAGGTGCTTTTTTTCAGGAGGCCACTTCTCATCCCAGGAACTTCTTCAGCTCTGACTGGATGGTGGGGAGTGGAAGGATTTATACTCCGGGATGGGGAAGGATATGACCGTCATCTATCTCCCGTCTACAACTTCAAGAAGCTTCTTCAGCTCTTTGATTGTCTGTTCCGACGGTTCTGAAGAACTGAAGAAGAACTGAAGAAGCTCCTGGGATGACAAGCGAAATGTCTTTAAAAAAAACAACAACAAGAAAGTCCAGTTGCCTCTTGAAAAAGCACCTGTGGGACAATCGTGACTCGGATGTCTGAGAAGCTCCATCGACATTTAGCCGTGCGCTTTGGGATGGACACCCTCCAAATGGTGCGGGAGGATGAACAGATTTCCAGAAAACATTTGTACTTCGGTTTGAGATGCAGACAACACGGACTCATCCCCAACAGCCTGGGTCTATCTTCAACAGTGAAGGGATCCAGGGCAGAAAATATCCTGCAGACAAGGCTCCATGTCCATTTGCACCGCTCAGGTGACCCTGAGGACACAGACAAACCTCCAAGTGGCCTCAACAATCACCTAAAAGAATACAAATGACCAGATGACTGCAAAGGAGTATAAATGACTGCAAAGGAGTAGTAACTGTGAGAGGGACCTCGGAGTCCTAGTGGACAATCACCTAAATAGGAGCCAGCCGTGTGCTGCAGCTGCCAAAAAGGCCAACACAGTTCTAGGCTGCATTAACAGAGGGATAGAATCAAGATCACGTGAAGTGTTAATACCACTTTACAATGCCTTGGTAAGGCCACACTTGGAATACGGCATCCAGTTTTGGTCACCGCGATGTAAAAAAGATGTTGAGACTCTAGAAAGAGTACAGAGAACAGCAACAAAGATGATTAGGGGACTGGAGGCTAAAGCATATAAGGAACGGCTGCTGGAATTGGGTATGTCTAGTTTAATGAAGAGAAGGACGAGGGGAGACAGGATAGTCGTGTTCCAATATCTCAGGGGCTGCCCCAAAGAAGAGGGAGTCAAGCTATTTTCCAAAGCGCCTGAAGGCAGGACAAGAAGCAACGGGTGGAAACTAATCAAGGAGAGAAGCAACCTAGAACTAAGGAGAAACTTCCTGACAGTTAGAAGAATTAACCAGTGGAACAACCTGCCTCCAGAAGCGGTGAATGCTCCAACACTGGAAGTTTTTAAGAAGAGACTGGACAGCCCTTTGTCCGAAATGGTGTAGGGTTTCCTGCCTGAGCAGGGGGTTGGACTCGATGACCTTCAAGGTCCCTTCCAACTTTACTACTATTATTATTATTATAAATCCTGCCATTCCCCCACCATCCAGTCAGAGCCGAAGAAGCTTCTTTTACGAGAAGCGAAACGTCTCCAAAGAAAAACAAGGAAGTCCATTGGCCTCGTGAAAAAAAAAGCAGCCAAATTTGGGACAACCGTGGAGGACTTGAGGACCCCCCCCCCACGGACCCTTACTTGGTGAGCAGGGAGATACTCCGTTAAATGACCCGGCTGCAGGCCTAAGACAGACGGACGGGCGTTTGGCAGGCAAGAATCCAGATCAAGCATCCGTTTCAACTCCGCTACCAGCAGTTGCTGTTCCAGGGTTTCCAGGAACTGAAGGCAGGAAAAGAAGATTTAGGGGGGGGGGGGAAAGAGAGAGATAAACCAACTTCAATCAACCAGAAACGTTCCCTCCAGAAAAAACACATTAAGCCAGTTTAAAAAAAGTCTGGCTGGCTGAGCCACCAGGGCAAAGACAAAGAAATCAGACCAAGCTTCCAGTGAATTGGCCGTTAGGTTCAACCGCAACGGGGGCCCTGGGTTCTGAGCGGCTTGTTTAATTATAATTAACGGCTGAGCCTGTTTTATGGTGGTTAGCTCGAAGCAAGAAGGAGCCCACCCCCCCCCCCCAGATTATATTTTTAGCCTCTCTTTTCTCTTGAGTGATTCAAGGGATGCTGGGGATGGCTGGGCCCTAATTTGATCCCAACAGCCGAGCGGGGCTGCAAGAGAACAACTGGATCAACGCGCCCTTCCACGGACCCTGTGTGACCTCAACTCAAAAGCCTATGGGTGGAAGAGAGGGTCGGTAGCTCAGGGTTGAACGGTGGGCCGTTTGACGCTCTCTGAGCCAGGTGCTTTTCTTGCAGACGTTTCATTACCAAAGTAGGTAACGTCATCGGCGCTGGAAGGGAAGTGGGGTTTGCGGAGAGGAGGAAGAAGAGGGGGAGGAGGATGGTGATGTCCCTGGTGCCCTTGGTTGTTATCTTGCAGGCATTTTGTTATTCAACTAGGAAACATCGGGTAGTACAAGGGAGTGAGGTTTGTGGAGGGGAGGAAGAGGAGGAGGAAGAGGAGGGGGAGAAGGAAGAGAAGGAGGAGGAAGAGGAGAGTAAGAAGAGGAGGAAGAGNGGATAAGGGGGAGGAAGGGGAGGAGAGGAGAAGAGGAAGGAGGAGGAGAAGGAAGAGGCGAGGAAGAGAAGAGGAAGAATAGGAGTGGAAAGAGGAGAAGGAAGAGGAGAGGAAGAGTAGGAGGAGGGGAGGAGGAGAAGGAAGAGGAGGAGGAGGAAGAGGAGGCAGGGAGGAGGAGGAGAATAAGAAGAGGAGGGGAAGAGGAGAGTAAGAGGAGGAGGGGAGAGGATAAGAATAAAGGGGAGGAGGGGGGGAGAAGAGAAAGAAGAGGAAGAGAGGAGAGGAAGAGGAAGAAGGGGGGAGGAGGACAAGGAGGAAGAGGGGAGGAGAGTAAGAAGAGGAGGAGGATAAGAATAAGGAGGAGGGGGAGAAGAGGAAGAGGAGGAGGAAGAGGAGGCGGGGAGGAGAGTAAGAGGAGGAGGAGGATAAGAATAAGGGGGAGGAGGGGGAGGAGAGGAGAAGAGGAGGAAGAGTGGGAGGAGGAGGAGAAGGAAGAGAGGAGAGGAAGAGGAAGAAGGGGGGAGGAGGACAAGGAGGAAGAGGAGGGGAGGAGAGTAAGAAGAGGAGGAGGATAAGAATAAGGAGGAGGGGGAGGAGAAGAGAAGAAGAAAAAGGAAGAGGAGGAGGAGGAGAAAAGGAACAGGAGGGGGAGCTTGGTTGTTTTCTTGAAGGCGTTACATCACCAAACTAGTTAACAGTGTCAGTGCTGCAAGGGAGTGGGGTTTTGCTGTCTGTTTACCCATTTTATATATATCTCAAAGTTCCTAATCAAGGAACCAGCAAGGACATCCTGCCAAAACTCACAGGGCAAGTCACTCATCGTCTGCTAGCCCTGATGACGTCACCTACTTCGGCAGCGAAACGTCTCCGGGAAGACCAGCAAGCTCAGAGAGCATCAAGGACCCCCCTCGATAGCTCATCTCTTGCACGACGACGGCCATTCCCTTCTTGGCTCCCGGTCGCATCGAAAGTGCTCCGAGCCTCCCTTTCTCCAAGGACACCCCATTTTTCACATCCCTTAGGAAAACCTCTCCTTTCCCTCAGGGTTTCCATCGTCTTCCAGGTCCTTTTTTCCCATTCTGCCTCCCGGGTTTATCGGCTGCTCTCCTCCTCTGCGCCGGACCCCTGGATCCCGCTTAACAGGATGT
>NW_015387967.1:108948-151448 GCF_001527695.2 Protobothrops mucrosquamatus | reverse complement strand
AGATAGATAGATAGATAGATAGATAGATAGATAGATAGGTAGGTAGGTAGGTAGGTAGGTAGGTAGGTAGGTAGGTAGGTAGGTAGGTAGGCAGGCAGGCAGGCAGGCAGGCAGGCAGGCAGACAGACAGGCAGACAGAGGGGAGATAGGTTATAGATTAAATAGATAGATGATTAGATGATAGATAGATAGATAGATAGATAGATAGATAGATAGACAGACAGACAGACAGACAGACAGACAGACAGACACAAATAGATAGAGAGATAGAGAGGCAGGATAGGTTATAGATTAAATAGATAGATGATTAGACTATAGATTAGATAGAGATAGGTAGATAGATAGATAGATAGATAGATAGATAGATAGATAGATAGATAGATAGATAGATAGATAGATAGATAGATAGATAGATATGGGTTGATAGAGATACGGAGAGATTGATAGAAAGAGATATTAGACAGAGAGAAACAGAGATTGACAGATAGAAATAGAAATAGACAGATAGTCAGACAGACAGACAGACAAGACAGATAGATAATTGATAGAAAGAGATAGATATGGGTTGATAGAGATACGGAGAGATTGATAGAGATATTAGATAAGAGAGAAACAGATTGATAGATAGAAATATAGATGGATAGAAATATAGATGGATAGACAGACAGGCAGATAATACATATAAGCTGTAATAGACTATTCAGCGTAGGGGCGCTGTACACAAGAGCAAAGAAAGGCTCCATCTCACCATTTTGCAAACAGACACCAAAACACCCGGCCCGTTTCCCCGCCAAAAAAGATTTCTTAGAGCGCCAATAGGGAGAATTAACCTCCAGTTAATTTCATTTCAGCCCTGATGAATACACTGGGTCCCCCTGTATGGTTTTGAATCCAACCCGGACAGAAGCGAGCTACCCGATTCACACAACCCGACGGATCTTTTAACTGGAACTGGATAAACAACGCTGGGCAAAATACAGCACTTCTGTACGCCCTCAAGAACTGGATCTAGCCCAACGCACGATTCCTCTTTATTATTGCCGCTGTCTCCTTGCGGCTTGCCTTGTGTTTGCAACCTGCAAGTAGGGCAGCCAGCTACTGTGCGTCGAGCGCTATAATCGATAAGAAATAAGCCTGGCCTCAAGAGAAGTCAAACCCCGTAGCTTTACATTTGTAAATACGTAATTTATTTATTTTTTTGTGTGTGGTGGTGTTTGTTTTCTCTCTCTCTCTCTCTCTGCAGTGCAGAGAGGATCAACCAGATTTCCGACAGGCTGAGCAGGGAATATTTGCTCATTCTTGCTTACGATGATCTGCAATGCAACACGATACTCACCCAGGATCTTCCCTGGAAGATCAACGTTTTTTCAACCGTGGGCACTTGAAAGCAGGCTGGACTTCAACTCCCAGAATTCCCCAGCCAGCACAGCTGGCTGGGGAATTCTGGGAGTTGAAGTCCAGCCTGCTTTCAAGGGGCTTCCATTGAAAAACACCTGGTTCAGATCCTCATTCTCCTCCCTCCCTTTTGCAACAGCCCATCCCAGACAAGGAAAAATGGGATTTTCCAGAATACAGGTAGTCCTCGCCTTACGACGGTTCGTTTAGTGACTGTTCGCAGCTACGACGGCACTGAAAAAAAGGGCCATTTTTCACCCGTAGGACCTTTGCCGCGTCCCCATGGCCATGTGATTTACCTTCAGATGCTTGACAACCGGTTCATATTTACGACGGCCGTGGCATCCCGCGTGATCCCCTTCTGCAAACTTCTGACAAGCAAAGTCGACGGGGGAAGCCGGCTTCGCGTAACAATTGCGACACTTAATTTAACGACTGCAGCAATTCGCTTAAGAAACGGCGGCAAGAAAAGTCGTAGAACGGGGCACGGCTCACTTAACAAATTTCTCACTTAGCGGCATAAATTTTGGGCTCAATTGGGGTCGTAAGTCGAGGACTACCTGTGCTTACACCTAGGAAGCGACCGGACCGGGTTCATACAGAGAGGCGGCAGAGACTCCGGAATGGGATACCTTGAAACTGGTTGCATAATTACGTAAAGGATCTAATGTTTAATAGATTCACGTGTTATCGACTAGATTATTTCTTTGTTGTTAGGTGTCCTGAAATAGAGATGTTAGGATTTTTATTTTTATTTGGTTATAGTGAAATCTTGGGTATGCTATAGAGCATAGACAGACAGATGATAGAGAGATAGGTGATAGATTAAATATAGATGATAGATAGATAGATAGATAGATAGATAGATAGATAGATAGATAGACAGACAGACAGACAGACAGATACAGAGAGATAGGTGATAGATTAAATAAATTAGATGATAGATAGATAGATAGATAGATAGATAGATAGATAGATAGATACATAGATACATAGATACATAGATACATAGATAGATACATAGACAGACAGACAGACAGATGGGTGATAGATTAAATATAGATAGATAGATAGATAGATAGATAGATAGATAGATAGATAGATAGATAGATAGATAGATAGATAGATAGATAGACAGATAGATAGATAGATACAGAGAGATAGGTGATAGATTAAATAGATAAATAGAGACAGAGAGATAGGTGACAGATTAAATAGATTTGATGATAGATTAAATAGACAGACAGATTCACTTGACACTAATTTAACAAAGGCGGCAAGAAAAGCCTTGCCACAGGGCAAAACTGACTTAACAAATGTCTCATTTAGCAACACCAATTTGGGGCACGATTGTGGCTGTAAATTGAGGACTTCCTATATGCCGACTGTTACCCACTTCCTTGTCCCCCCCCCCCCCACCAATCCTTCCTCCCACCTCTTCCAACGGCTGGGCCAAAGCGATGCTCATCCCCGAAGGATCGATGTGTTTTTTCAGATCCGTAAGGAGGTTAGCCAAGCCAGGATAAGCAGAGAGATCCTCGACGGTCAGCGAGCAAGGGGGCAGCTGGCTCCTACAACCTGCGGAAACAGAAATGGGGGGTGGATGGAAGCTAATTTCCCCCTTTTAAAAATTTTTTTAACGTTCCTTCCCAGAAAGACCCGGCAATGACCTTGTTGCAGGAAATTAGCATCCACAGCTCCCGAAGCCGCCATTCCGCCTGTTTTTCGGGGAAACTGCGGAGAAAAAAAAAGGAAATAAAATTAGAAGAAGCCACATTAAGAAGGAGAGAGGAATCTGATTGAGGGGGGGGAAAAAACTCCTAGAAAATAAATCCAGATGATTCCTTTTCAGGAGCAGGGAATTGTAGACGTATACAACGTTTATAGCTTTTTTTTTAAAAAAAAAAATCCAACTTGGTGCCCTCCAGATTAATCAACCCAGAATGGAGGAGAGGATTAGGATCCGAACTCAGACCCAAAGGGCAGGAGTTTCCGACTGCAGAAGAGGCGGAATCCTATACCCCCCTATTTATAGGGGTGATGCCAAGTTTCGGGTAGAGTAGGGGTAGGCAACCTTGGCCCTTTTATGACTCATGGACTTCAACTCCCAGAATTCCTGAGCCAGCCATGCTGAGGGGAAAAGGAGAGGTTTCCAAGCTGAGCCAGGCTGGCTCAGGAATTCTGGGAGTTGAAGTCCACGAGTCATAAAAGAACCAACGTGGCTTACCCCTGGGGTAGAGGAACAAGGGGTGATGTTCCACACAATTTGAGAGAAACCTAAATCCTCTCCTCTCTCATATGGCAGGGAAAATAGCCAGTTTAAGGCACCAGGCTAGACAATGGGAGGGCATGAGTTCAAATCCAGCCTTAAACATGAAAGCCGCCTGGGTGACTTTGGGCCAATCAACAGGAGACGGTGAGTTCTAATCCCACTTTAGGCATGAAAGCCGCCTGGGTGACTTTGGGCCAATCAACAGGAGACGGTGAGTTCTAGTTTCGCCTGAGGCATGAAACCTGGTTGGGTGACTGGGACAATCACCAGGAGACAGTGAGTTCTAGTCCCGCCTTAGTACAAAAGCCAGCTGGGTGACTTTGGGCCAATCACCAGGAGACGGTGAGTTCTAGTCCCACTTTAGGCATGAAACCTGGCTGGGTGACTCTGGGACAATCACCAGGAGACAGTGAGTTCTAGTCCTGCCTTAGTATAAAAGCCGGCTGGGTGACTTTGGGCCAATCACCAGGAGACGGTGAGTTCTAGTCCAACTTTAGGCATGAAACCCGGCTGGGTGACTTTGGGCCAATCACCAGGAGACGGTGAGTTCTAGTTTCGCCTGAGGCATGAAACCTGGTTGGGTGACTGGGACAATCACCAGGAGACCGTGAGTTCTAGTTCCGCCTTAGTACAAAAGCCAGCTGGGTGACTTTGGGCCAATCACCAGGAGACAGTGAGTTCTAGTCCCACTTTAGGCATGAAACCTGGCTGGGTGACTCTGGGACAATCACCAGGAGATGGTGAGTTCTAGTCCCGCCTTAGTACAAAAGCCGGCTGGGTGACTTTGGGCCAATCACCAGGAGACGGTGAGTTCTAGTCCCACTTTAGGCATGAAACCTGGCTGGGTGATTCTGGGCCAATCACCCCACTCTTGTGTGTGAATGCAGCCTTCCCGGGCGTGCTTCTTGTCTAGTTTCCCTGCCAACCCTACAGGGATCAGAGCATCCCAGGGCTGCAAGGGGGCATCAGAGGTCATCTAGTCCAACCCCACCCCCGCACAGGACAGGGGGAGGGGCTTATTCTGATTTTTTTTCCCCCTGCCCCAAGGAAAATCGCCCCAAAGCCCCCCCCCCCCAACAACAAGCCCTGCATCCTTCCGGACCCCGAGCCTCAGCCCTCACTTTTCCTTGCTGTAGCCCGCCAAGCAGCAGGCAGAAATGCAACCGGTGAAGCTCCCCTCGAGACTACCCCAGTTCCGTTGCTCCACCCCCCAATTTGCAAAGCAACTGCAAAGCAAATAAAGGGGAGGAGAGAGAAAGTGGTGGGGATTTACACCCCCCCTAAGCATTTCCCCCCCCCCACCAACCAACCCCTCTTTCCCTAGCAAAGCCCTGGAGTCCGACCTGTGACGTCACGGGAGGGCGTGGCCGCTCTACCCGCCCTTTTCTTTTTTTTTCCTCCCGCGCGCTCGATTAAACGCCCCGCCCACGCCGAGGACCAACTCCGACGTCCGCCTCGCGCGCCGAGAATTCCCCCCGAAAAGCTGGCGGGCGGAGATTGGTCGCGCTCCCGACCGCCGGGGGAGGGAGCGCACAGGGAAGCCTCCAATGGGCGAACGAGAAGCTTCAAGGGAAGGCGTGGCCTTGACAATGAGGACGGGCCGGAGCCGGAGGAGGGGGAGGGACTCCGAGCGCTTTTTTTTTTTTAAGCCTTCTGATTGGTCAAGCGCCTTGGCTATTTCCCTCCAGTAACCCAAAGGGGGCGCTGTCCGACTCTTCCCTAGGCTCAGCGTTGTCTTGTCTCGCCTTCTGCAACCGGGCGCCCCCCGTTCAATTCTATCAGCTCTGATCTGGGGGGGAAAAAAAATTCTTTTCTTGGCTTTTAATGATCCTGGGGGTTTTTTTCGCCCCTCGGATCAGGTAGCTGTGTGCTCAGTTGTGTAGGTGCAATTGTCTAGGTGCAAACGCCCATCATCCCCAGCCAGCATGGGCTTTGGTAGGGAACGGCGGGAATGCCTTAAATATGAAATTTAGGAAAGCTGATTGGGAGGTGGGGGAGACCCCGGTTGTCTTTCCTTTCTCTGTGCATTAAAATCTCAATTCTGCAAGGCGAGTCGTTTCCATTTAAGATAAGATAAGATAAGATAAGATAAGATGATAAGCTAAGATAACCTTTATTGACATTTTTTTTACTGTGGGCACAACGGCACACATCAAAAATGAAATTTAGTTGCCCACTCTCAAAGTGAAACACATACATGACACACACCTAAACATACTATGAACAACAAATGTATAGAACCACATCCCTACATATACCTAGCAAATAAATATTAAATACTGTCCATCTTGAATATATAACGGAAGGAGGAATGAGACGACAGCTCTTTCTTATTCCCCAAGTCTAGTTTGTTTTTCCTGGTGGATAATTTGCAAAAAATACACCAAAAAATAACAATTTGGGAATCTGGAGATTGGGTGTAGTTGGAGAGATTCTCTCTGCCTTCTTTGGAATAGGGGTTCTTCCATCCTGTTTGGACCTGGTCCTGGTTTTCAACCTGCGAACCAGATTAGAAGCTAGGAGATGTGAGTTCCAGTTCTTGCCCTGGGTGTGAAAACCAATTGGATGACTTTGGGCCAAACGCCAGGAGAAAGTGAATTCTAGTCATGCCAAAGGCACAGAAGCAGGCTGGGTAATTTGGGCCAAAGAGGCAGTGAGTTCAAGTCCTGCCTTAGACCTGAAAAGTGGCTGGGTGACATTGGGCCAATCACCAGGAGACAGTGAGTTCTAATTCTGCCTTAGACCTGAAAAGTGGCTGGGTGACATTGGGCCAATCACCAGGAGACAGTGAGTTCTAGTTCTGCCTTAGACATGAAAGGCGGCTGGGTGACTTTTGACCAATCACCAGGAGACGGTGAGTTCTAGTACTGCCTCAGGCATGAAACATGGCTGGGGGGACTTTCCCTTTCCCTCCCCCTCAGCCCAGCCCACCTCACAAGCTTGTTGTTCTGAGGAAAGTGGGAGGGGGAATGAAGGAGCATTGTGCATGTTTGCTACCTTGATTTATTTATAAAAATAATCAAGGCAGGATATAAAATAAGCCCAGCAACCCCCCCTCCCCCCTTCAGCTCATTAAACAGACTCTCCCATCAGTGAATTATAGATCCAGTGTGTGTCCACAGCCTCTCCAGTGGTCCCAGAAGAATTTCTAATCCTCACCGGGCGGAGTAAGCATAAAAGACAAGAATAAAGAAAGAAACACAGATACGGAACGACGAATGCCGCAAATTGCAAGGAGAAAGCTTGATTTATTTATTTTTAATCAAGATTGCCAAACCACAAATAATAAGTACAGCTAATTCTCGCAACCCCAATTTCTGAGACCAGGAAACTCCATCGTTAAGCCTGTTGAGTGGGCCACCCCTAATTTTACCACCTTTTCTGCCCCTTGAGTTGTTACTAAAGCCACTGCCGTCGCTAAGCGAATCCAGCTTCCCCCCCCCCATCGACTTTGCCGACAGGGTCGCAAGCGGCAAACACACGTGATCTCCCGGGACGCTGCGACCGCCGTAAATACGTCCCCCATTTACCCCGGGCCCAAATTTTCAATCATCCTGGCTGGGGAGCTGCTGCGACGGTTGTAAATGTGAGGACCGGCTGTAGATCACCTTCTGCAGTGCCGTTGTAACTTCGGTCACTAAACGAACGGTCATAAGTTAAGGACTGCCTGTTTCTTAGATCTGGACCGGTTCCTCCATCTGTACTACTGAGAGGAACCACCAGAGGACAGGCAGGGCTCGCGTGGAAACACAGAAATGTTTTCGCTCGTCCCGTTTTCCCTCTTACAAATCCTCTTTTAATCTTTCTGCAAATCAAACAGAGATCGGCCTCCAAGGCTGAGCTCATCAAATTTTCCCCTCCATCGCCGGCGCCCGACTGGTGGACAGATGCCAAGCTTCGGGGAGAGGATCCCGGGGTTCCCCACAAATTGAGCCAAGCCTAAGTCCTCTCCCCTGGCACGGAGGATAGCCGGTTTAAGGCGCCAGGCTAGAAAGCGGGAGACCGTGAGTTCTAGTCCAGCCTTAAACATGAAAGCCGGCTGGGTGACTTTGGGCCAATCACCAGGAGACAGTGAGTTCTAGTCCCGCCTTAGGCGTGAAAGCTGGTTGGGTCACTTTGAGCCAATCACCAGGAGACGGGGAGTTCTAGTCCCGTCTTAGGCATGGAAGCCGGTTGGGTGACTTTGAGCCAATCACCAGGAGATAGGAAGTTCTAGTGCCACCTTAGACATGAAAGCCGGCTAGGTGACTTTGGGCCAATCTCTGGGAGACAGGGAGTTTTAGTCCCGCTTTAGACATGAAAGCTGGTTGAGTGATTTTGAGCCAATCACCAGGAGACAGAGTCCTAGTCCTGCCTTAGGCATGAAAGCCGGCTGGGTGACTTTGGGCCAATCACCGGGAGACAGAGAATTCTAGTCCCACCTTAGACCTGAAAGCCAGTTGGGTGACTTTGGGACAATCACCAGGAGATGGAGAGTTCTAGTCCCACCTTAGACATGAAAGCCAACCGGGTAACTTTGGGCCAATCACCAGGAGACGGAGAGTTCTAGTCCCACCTTCGGCATGAAAGCCAGCTGGGTGACTTTGGGCCAATCACCAGGAGACAGAGAGTTCTAGTCCCGCCTTCGGCATGAAAGCCGGCTGTGTGACTTTGGGCCAATCACCAGGAGACGGTGAGTTATAGTCCCGCCTTAACTATGAAAGTCAGCTGGGTGACTTTGAGCCAATCACCGGGAGACTCTGAGTTCTAGTCCTGCCTTACTCATGAAAGCCAGCTGGGTGACTTTGGGCCAGTCCCTCTTTTTCAGCCCAACCCATACTGCAGGGTTGTTCTTGTTGTGGGGAAAAGAGTAGGAAGAATGAGCTATTGATAAAAACATTAAAGCAGGATAAAAGCAAACAAATAAAAACCAATAAAATGCCAGCCCCAGAGTTTCAACCCAGGCAAAGCTGCAAGCCAAACCACCCCACTCTTGTGTGTGAATGCAGCCTTCCGGGCATTCCTCTTGTCACGTTTCCCTGCCCATCTTACAGAGATCATAGCATCCCAGGGCTGCAAAGGGACATTAGAGGTCATCCAGTCCAACCCCCTGCATGAGACAGGAGGCGTTATTCTGGTTTTTTTTTTCCTTCTGCCAAAAGGGAAATTGGGACGGCCTAAGCTGATATGACCGCAGGAAACACAGAAATGTTTTAGCACTGGGGTCCCCAATCTGTGGGCTGCGGCCCGGTAGTGGGCTGTGGCCACGGGACAGGCTGGCCAGTGTGCACGTGTGTGTGCCTAACCCCTAACTTGTGCTAGTGCTGCGGGGCGCAAAACCAGGACGCCGCGCCATGGGGCGCAAAAACTGGCTGACGCCACACCTCAGGGCACAAAAACAGGACGCCACACGGCGGGGCGGGAAAACGGGACGCTGCTGCACCACGGGGCACAAAAACGGGACGCCGCTGTGCTGCAAGGCGCAAAAAGGGCCGCTGCCGTACCACGGGGGCATAGAAACAAGGCACTGTGCCACACAAGAACGGGGCAAGGCTAGTGAGTATCACGCAGGCGCTAGCCCTGCCCGGTTTGTGGCACTGCGTGCTTGCGGCCCCGTGGGCACGTGCGCACACGCACCCGTGTAAAATGCTTTCCCCCTCTTTTCCTCCGGTCTGCCAACCGTCAAAGGTGGGTGACCTCTGTTTTAGCACATCATTTTTTTCTCTTTTTAATCTTTCTGCAAATAAAACAGAGACCTGTCTCTAAGCCACAGGTCCCCAACCTTTTGGGCACCAGGGACCGGTTACGTGGAGAGAGGTTTTTTTCCGCGAACTGGAAGGTGCGTGGTTTTGTGTGCTGACTGCATCCTGTGGATGGGGCTTTGCTTGTTTATGCGGCCTGGTTGCTGGCACGCCGCGGCACGGTACCGGTCCACGGACTGGGGGTTGGAGACTCCTGCGCTATGGGTACCTCCAGCCAAACGGCTGAGCTAACGAGAGCGTACGAGGCCACCAAATTTTCCCCTCCTCGCCAGCGCACAACTCGCTGACGGAGGAACTCATCCATCGCTCGTCCGGCCTGTAACAGCTATCATTCAGGAGGCAAACTATGCTGCTAGTCCTCGTTTAACGACCACAATTGAGCCCAAATTTTCAGTGGCTTAAGCAGGGCATTCGTTAAGTGGATTTTTGGCCCATTTTACGCAAATGACACGCAAATCAAAGAGGGAAACTGGATTCCCTTCACATCCGTGTGAACTAATTTAACAACCGCGGCAATTCGGTTCACAAAATGTGACGAGGAAAGTCGTAAAAATGGGGCAAAGCTCCCTCAACAAATGTTCTCACTTAGCAACGTAAATTTTGGGCTCGGTTGCGGTCGTAAGTCGAGGACTGCCTCTATTTGCGGGTTGAAATGCAAGGATGCTGCAGGACAGGAAGTGTCCGTCCTTCCCGAGTTCCTCACCCCACCCCGCTCGTGATGCCAAGGTGGCTTCTTGCAGGCCCTCAACTCTGCTTCCTGTTTGGTCTTGATCAAGTCCGAAGGCAGAGAAATCTCTTTGCATTCTTCTCCCTTTAAACAATTGTGGGGTTTCTCCTGATCTTTTCCAATCCAGAACCAGGGGAGGTCCTCTTTTTCAAGTCCACCCTCTTCTTCTTCTCGCTCTCCCACCAGGGAGCAAAGAGAAGATTCCTGCCAAATCTGGCACGTGCTGTTGGGTCAGAATAGAATGACAGAGTTGGAAGGGACCTTGGAGGTCTTCTAGTCCAACCCCCTGCTCAGGCAGGAAACTGTATACCATTTCAGATAAATGGCTCTCCAATCTCTTCTTTAAAATTTCCAGTGTTGGAGCATTCCCAACTTCTGGAGGCAGGTTGTTCCACTGGTTAATTGTCCTCACTGTCAGGAAATTTCTCCCTAGTTCCAGGTTGCTTCTCTCCTTGATTAGTTTCCGCCTGTTGCTTCTTGTCCTACTTTCTGGTGCTTTGGAGAATAGCTTGACTCCCTCTTCTTTGGGGCAGCCCCTGAGATATTGGAGCACTGCTATCATGTCCCCCCTCGTCCTTCTCTTCATTAAACTAGACATCCCCAATTCCAGCAGCCTTTCCTTATATGTTTTAGCCTCCAGTCCCCTAATCATCTTTGTTGCTCTTCTCTGCACTCTTTCTAGAGTCTCAACATCTTTTTTACATCGTGGTGCCCCAAACTGGATGCCGTATTCCAAGCGCGGCCTTACCAAGGCCTTGTAAAGTGGTATTACCACTTCAGGTGATCTTGATTCTCTCCCTCTCCTTCCTCAACTCCCAGTTCAGACAACCAAGAAAATCTTGCAGGCAACCCGGGCCTCCATTCCTTGGCTTTTATTCGGCGGGTCCTCTTGCAAAGAGCCGAAAAGTCTTACTCGTCCTTTTCCACTTTGATCTCCACAAACGAGCTGAGCTCGGGCCCGAAAGCTTTGTGGCTGGGGAGGTGGGCTGAGGTGTCCGTTCTGGGGTCTTCCTCTTGAAAGCGGGGGTTGTAGAGCTGCGGGGGCAGACGCTGGACTTCCCCGGAGGGCAAGCGCTCGGAGGGCGGCCCGTACACCCGGTTGGCTTTGGTGCCGTGCTTCGAGTTGGCATCCAGGCGGTAGCAGAGCTGGGAGAGCGGCGTCGCTCGGAAGCGTGGAGGCCGCGCCACCCACACGCCGGGTTCGTGGGCGCTGTCTTCCTCGTCCGACATCAGCTCTTCGGTTACCCCTTGCCACAGATGCTGCTCTTCCGAGCCCAGCAGCTGGGCCACCCCGGAACGGTTGGCAAAAAGCTGGAAAGAAAGAAAGAAAAAAAGAGAGATTAGCTCTTCCTGGATTGCAATCACAACGGGCCTTCGCTCCTGTCATTGCCTACCCGTCTGTCCTCCTCTGTCCTTGACTTACGGTGACAATTGAGCCCCAAATTGTCTGAAATGATCTAGGGCAGGGGTCCCCAACCCCCGGTCCGTGGACCAGGAGCATGCCAGCAACCGGTCCTCAGAAACAAGCAAAGCCCCATCTGTGAGATGCAGGCAGCAGACAAAACTACGGATTCTCGGTCCGCGGAAAAAAAAACTCTCTATACGGAACCGGTCCCCGGTGCCCAAAAGGTTGGGGACCTCTGATCTAGGGTCTTCTACTTGAGCAGGGGGTTGGACTAGAAGACCTCCAGGGTCCCTTCCAACTCTGTTATTCTGTTATGAGGAACGTAGCCATCTTTTGAGAGGAAGAAAGAGTTGACACTTATAGTCCTTCCTGCATTATCACAACGGCCTTCGCAATTGATAAGATAACCTTTATTGTCATTTTTATACTGTGGGCACAACGGCACACATCAAAAATGAAATTGAGTTGCCCGCTCTCAAAGTGATACATGACGCACACCTAAACATACTAGGAACAACATATGTATACACCCACATCCGTACATAGACGTAGCAAATAAATATTAAATACTGTCCATCTTGAATATATAACGGAAGGAGGAAGCTTGAGAGTTCGCAAGGTTAATGCTGTATGGAATGAAACTCTGGCTGAATCTGGATGTTCTGCTACGGAAACCACGGAGCCTTCTCCCAGAAGGTAACAAGGAAAACAGGTCGTGAAGAGGATGTGTAGTGTCCCAGATAATCTTACGGACCCTGCTCAAGCAGCGCTTCTGTGCTATGTCCTGGATGGAAGGGACGGAACTGCCAATGATCTTTTCGACCGTCCTCACCACTCTCTGCCCCATCTTCCTGTCTGAAGCAGTGATGCTTCTAAACCAGACTGTGATGCCGTATGACAGGATGCTCTCGATCGTCCCTCTGCAGAAAATGGTCAGGACGGGGGAAGGAAGATGTGCTTTTCTCATGCGTCGCAGAAAATGCAGGCACTGCTGTGCCCGCTTCACCAGTTTCTCACTGTTGAGCGACCGAGTCAGCCTACTCGTTAGCTGCACACCCAGGAATTTGACGCTGGTAACCATCTCCACAGGTGAATCATTAATGCACAGAGAAGTGTGGCTGTGCCTGCCTTTTCTGAAATCAACAATGATCTCTTTGGGTTTTTACGGTATTTAAAACTAGGCTGTTTTCCTTACACCAGTTCACCAACCCTTCAACCTCCTTTCTGTTGCTGAGTCATTTGTTAAGTGAGTTTTCCCCATTTTATCCCCTTTCTTCCCTCCGCTGCTAAGTGAATCACCGCAGCTGCTAAGTTAGTAACCCGGTCGTTAAGCGAATCTGGCTTCCCCCATTGACTTTGCTTGTCAGAAGGTCACAAAAGGGGAACACATGACCCCAGGAAACTGCAACCGTCATAAATATGAGCCAGTTGCCAAGTCTCTGAATTTTGAACCCGCGATCGTGACGATGCCGCAAAGATCCTACGTCAACATCCAGCTCGCGGATCCAAATAAAACTTCGGTCACTGAAAATCGTACGTTTACTGGATACACCGCACGGTTATGTCGAAGCAAAACTAACGCTTGAGGTCCCAACCCCAATTCATAGACGGAAACAATCATTTTTCCAGCCAAACTCCCCACCGTCTTACGCAGTCCATATAAACAAGTTCACTTTGTTATGGGAACCATCTGCTTCAAATCCACACCTGTTCTGATGTCCTTGAAAAGCTTTCAGGCTTTCACGGTCTTCAGCCGATTCACAGAAGTTTCGTTTCTCCATCGAATCCACTTGAAAGTAATACCTGCCATTAATATCCTTAATCTAAAGGCAAGTTGAAACGCAGAGGCACGTAGCTTGCCAAAGTTTAATCTTTCGCATCCTAACCGTGAAAACAATCGTAAGTCAACTTTTTGTAACTTCGGTCATGAAACGAACGATCGGACGTTGAGGACTACCCGTATTTTCTGCTGTTCTTTGCGTGTGTGCGTGCAAGGCTCGGTCCCCTGTCCCACATTTGGCAGGCGGATTCGGGAAGTAACCCCGTGGCAAAGAGGCAGAGCACACAGGCTTCACGGATGGGATGGCCGTGAATAATGCAAATCCTTCTTGGCAGCCGAGGGAGGGTTGAAAGCTGGCGGGTCCCTCCGACGGGCCTGCAACTCCCCTTTGCTAAGGCAAATGGCATCACCCACACACACATACACACACCCACATGGCAGCTGCTGCTAGGGAGGGGGCGGTGTGGGCGAGGGAAGCTTCGATGGATCACGACCAGCTCCGTTTTTCCACCTTTGGGAAGCCAAAGCGAGATCTTGGCTTCGCTGAACGAGATTGGAAAAATCAGCGGGATGCAGACATGTGGCAAGCTGACTTCCCAAATTTTTATTTTTGGAAGAGCGTTTCTCTCCGCTGGCCACCTACCCTGTGCCCTGAACGTTGGGGAATAAACACCTCCTGATCTGGGAGGGCCCATCAAAATTAAATATACAGGCAGTCCTCGGCTTACGGCCACCATTAGACCTAAGAGTTCTGTTGCTAAGCAAAACAATTGAGTTTCTGCCCCATTTTACAACCTTTCTTGACACGGACGCTAAGCGAATCCCGGTGGTTGTTAAGTTAGGATCACGGTTATTAAGTGAATCTAGCTTCCCCCCATTGATTTTGCTTGTCAGAAGGTCGCAAAAAGGATCACACGATCCCGGGACGCTGCAACTGTTGTAAATATGAATCAGTTCCAAGCGTTTAAATTTTGATCACGTGACCACAGGGATGCTGGCAGCAACGGTCATAAGGGTGAAAAATGGTCCTACGTCATTTTTTTTCAACGCTGTTGTAACCCTGAACGGTCACTAAAGGAACCGTAGTTAAGTTGAGGACTTACTGTATGCAGACAGTCCTCGATTTACAACCTCAGGGGTCAAATGCCGAGCAAGGCAGTCGTGAAGTGGGTTTGGCCTCATTTTACAACCTTGCGTGCCCGTTGGGGAATAAACCCTCCTGATCTGGGCGGGGCCGTGAAGATGAAACACAGGCAGTCCTCACTTTACGACCAGAATCGAGCCCAACAGTCGTTCAGTGAACCCCTGCAGTTCTTAAGTTAGTTAACACGGCTGGTAAGTGAATCGGACCGTTCTCTTGGCTTGTTCGGAAGGTCGCAAAAGTGAATCATTGCAACCATCATAAATACGAGTCAGTTGCCAGGCGTCTTGAATTTTGATCACGTGACCACGGGGATAGTGGAAGAGTCGTGTGAAAAACGGTCAAAATAATAATAATAATAATAATAATAATAATAATAATAATAATAATAATAATAATGATGATGATGATGATGATGATGATGATGATGATGATAATGACGATGATGATGATGATGATGATGATGACAATGATGATGATGATGATGATGATGATGATGATGATGATGATGATAATAATAATAATAATAATAATAATAATAATAATAATAATAATAATAATAATAATAATAATAAAGTTGGAAGGGACCTTGGAGGTCATCAAGTCCAACCCCCTGCTCAGGCAGGAAACCCTATACTGTTTTGGAGAAATGGCTGTCCAGTCTCTTCTTAAAAACTTCCAGTGTTGGAGCATTCACCGCTTCTGGACGCAGGTTGTTCCACTGGTTAATTGTTCTGTCAGGAAATTTCTCCTTAGTTCCAGGTTGCTTCTCTCCTTGGTTAGTTTCCCTCCGTTGCTTCTTGTCCTGCCTTCAGGCGCCTTGGAGAATAGCTTGACTCCCTCTTCTTTGGGGCAGCCCCTGAGATACTGGAACACTTTTTTCAGGAGGCAACTGGGACTTTCTTACTTTTTTTCTTGGAAGAGGTTTCAACAGGAAAGAGACCCGGGGCAGAAAACATCCCGCAGCCAAGAAGGCTCCACGCCCATTTGCACCGCTCAGGTGACCCTGAGGTAAATCTCCAAGTGGCCTCAACGGCTCTCTAAAAGAAGGCAAATGACCAGCTGTCTGCAAGGAGTATAAATCCTTCCATCCTCCACCATCCAGTCAGAGCTGACGAAGCTTCTGGGATGAGAAGCGAAACATCTTCAAAGAAAAAACAAGAAAGTCCACGTGCCTCTCGAAAAAAGCACCTTTGGGACAACTGAGGACTCAGATAAACCTCCAAGTGGCCTCAACGGCTCTCTAAAAGGATGCAAATGACCAGCTGTCTGCAAGGAGTATAAATCTTTCCATCCTCCACCATCCAGTCAGAGCTGACGAAGCTTCTGTGATGAGAAGCGAAACATCTTCAAAGAAAAAACAAGAAAGTCCACGTGCCTCTTGAAAAAAAGCACCTTTGGGACAGCCGTGACCTGGATGACGGAGGATCTCCTTCGACATTTATTTTAAGATGAATATTGCTAAACAAGTCCCAGGCCCGAGAGCAGATGAAGGCGGGATGATGGAAGACGTGACATCCCCTGTATATATTTCCTCTGCGATCAACTGCAAAGCGAAGGGGCCACAACTTAAATCTAAATTAAACCCAGTAAAGGCTTAATCCCACCGTAACGTTGATAGACTGCCAGACTTATCGTATATCAGGCCTGGAAGATAATGGAGCTGGCACTTCTGTAAATACAATTAAAGGAAGGTCATAAAAACAGAAGTTTGCATTTGGAAATAAATACAGCTGAAGGCCGAGTCGGAAAAAAAAAAGAGACCAACGTTTTTATGGAGTTTAGAAGGAGAATTCCCCTAACGGAGAATTCCAGAGATCAGCTTGCATTGAGCTATTTTAAATTTTAAAATGTTTTATATTTGCGTTTTAAATATTTCATATTTTCATAGGAAACCGATCGGGCTGCCTTTGTGGACGTTTGCTTTTAACATCTGTGTTTTGCCCCTTGGCTAAATCCCTATTATTCCATCACCCTCGGAGGGGGGGGAGAAAATAGCTTTTTCTCGCTAGATTTCAGTGGAATATTGCTGCAATTTCCTCTTCCACATCGGGGGAAAAAGCTTCAAAGTTTTTGTTTACAGACATCCTGAAATAAAATCGATGGAAGCCTGCATTGACTTTTAAAACGTGACGAAACACACACACACACACACACCCCGTACCGAAGTAATAAACAGAATAAGAGTGATTGGGTCACCTGCAACCAAATTACAGAATAACAAGAATTGGAGGGACCTTGGAGGTCTTCTAGTCCAACCCCCTGCTCAGGCCGCAATACCGTTTCAGAGAAATGGTGGTCCAATCTCTCGTAAAAACCTCCAGTGTTGGAGCACACCCATGACTTCTGGTGGCAAGCTGTTCCATTGGTTAATTGTTCTCACTGTCAGGAAATTTCTCCTTAGTTCTAGGTGGCTTCTCTCTTGGGTTAGTTTCCATCCGTTGCTTCTTGTCCTGCCTTCAGGTGCTTTGGAGAATAGCTTGACCCCCCCCCTCTTCTTTGTAGCAACCCCCAAATGTTGGAAGACTGCTATCATGTCACCCCTAGTCCTTCTCTTTGTTAGACTAATAGAATAACAGAGTTGGAAGGGACCTTGGAGGTCTTCTAGTCCAACCCCCTGCTCAAGCAGGAGACCCTATTCCATGTCAGACAAATGGCTGTTCAATTTCTTCTTGAAAATCTCCAGTGATGGAGCACCCACAACTTCCAGTGGCAAGCCGTTCCACGGATTAATTATTCTCACTGTCAGGAAATTCCTCCTTAATTCCAGGTTGCTTGTCTCCTTGGTTAGTTTCCACCCATTGCTTCTTCTCCTGCCTTGAGATGCTTTGGAGAATAGGTTGACACCCTCTCCCCTTCTTTGGGGTAGCCCCTCAAATATTGGAAAGCTAATATCATGTCTGCCCTGGTCCTTCTTTTTGCTAGATTAGACACACCCAAGGCGACACCAAGCTGGCAGGAATAGCCAACACTCCAGAAGACAGGCTTAAGATACAGGAGGATCTGGACAGACTTGAAAACTGGGCACTATCTAACAAAATGAAATTCAAGGGTGGAAAAAAGTAAGGTTCTACATTTAGGCAAGAAAAACCAAATGTACAGGTATAGTATAGGGGGTTGGACGTTGGCAATCATGTTGGCGATCCTGTTTTTATCAGCAGCCACACGAAAAAGTGCTGTTGAGTTTTGTCCAAAACAGTCCCTTAGATTTTGAAGCCACGATGTTCTTCTTCTGCCTGGACCTCGTTTGCCTTCAATCTTTCCCTGGAGGATTAAATGGAGCGTGCCGTATTTTTCTGGGAGTCGCATCACATGTCCGAAATATTCTACTTTTTGTTTTTTTAATTGTTTTGATGATTTCCCTTGGCTTTCCCAGGCGGCTGATCACCTCCTCATTTCTGATCTTGTCAACTCGTGGACTTCAACTCCCAGAATTCCTGAGCCAGCCATGCTGAGGGGAAAGGGAGAGGTTTCCATGCTGAGCCATGCTGGCTCAGGAATTCTGGGAGTTGAAGTCCACGAGTCATAAAAGAGCCAAGGTTGCCTACCCCTAGTATAGGTGGTACCTTGCTCAATAGTAGTAACTGTGAGAGGGATCTCGGAGTCCTAGTGGACAATCATTTAAATATGAGCCAGTCGTGTGCTGTAGCTGCCAAAAAGGCCAACACAGTGCTTGGCTGCATTAACAGAGGGTCAGAATCAAGATCAGGTGAAGTATTAATACCACTTTACAAGGCCTTGGTAAGGCCACACTTGGAATACTGCATCCAGGTTTGGTCACCGCGATGTAAAAAAGATGCTGAGACTGTAGAAAGAGTACAGAGAAGAGCAACAAAGATGATTAGGGGACTGGAGGCTAAAGCATATAAGGAACGGCTGCTGGAATTGGGTATGTCTAGTTTAACGAAGAGAAGGACGAGGGGGGACATGATAGCAATGTTCCAGTATCTCAGGGGCTGCCCCAAAGAAGAGGGAGTCAAGCTATTTTCCAAAGCTCCTGAAGGCAGGACAAGAAGCAACGGGTGGAAACTAATCAAGGAGAGAAGCAACCTAGAACTAAGGAGAAACTTTCTGAAAGTGAGAACAATTAACCAGTGGAACCACCTGCCTCCAGAAGCGGTGAATGCTCCAACACTGGAAGTTTTTAAGAAGAGACAGGACAGCCATTTGTCCGAAATGGTATAGGGTTTCCTGCCTGAGCAGGGGGTTGGACTAGATGACCTCCAAGGTCCCTTCCAACTTTATTATTATTATTAAAATGTATGGATATTGCCGAGCCTTACCCGATACCGCCGGCTGCGTAATTTCTTCTCCTCTTTCTCCTTAAGCCCTTTGAAAGGATTCAGAGAATTCCGATATTCGCGTCGCTTGGTCAAAAAGTAGGCCACGCAGGCACCTAAAAGAAGAAAAGTGTGTCTGTGCACAAGGGTACACAAATCAGCAACCCCAGAATGCCAGAATTAGGGTCACTCTGGATAGCCAGAGACCGCTATAAACGCATCTCTCTGTGCACGCAAGTCAACATTTCAAATATCATCCATCAGTTTCAGAATAAACACTACAAGCTTTTTATAAAGCCGAAGAAAAAAATTTCTGTTTAGTGAAGGAAAAGGAATATAATTATTTGGGTGAAGGCGGGGCGGGGAGGGGGGGGATAAATTTGGAAAGCAGGTAGTCCTTAACTTATGACCAAAATTTCTCTTGTTCTGAGCCAGACATTCGTTAAGTGAGTTTTGCTCCGTTTTACGACCTGTCTTGCCACAGTTGTTAAGCGACACACTACGGTTGTTAAGTCGGTTGTGAAGAGAATCTGACTTTGCTTGTCTCGAGGTCACAAAAGGGGATCACGCAACCCCGGGACGCTGCAACCGTCATAAATACGAAACAGTTGCCAAGCCACTGAATTTCGACGTGACCAGGGGGACGCTGCAACGTTTGTAAGTGAAAAACGGTCGTCAGTCACTTTTTTTCCCAGTGCTGTCGTAACTCTGAACGGGTCACTAAACGAAGCGTGGTTAAGCTGAGGACTACCTGTCCGTTCTAGCAGCGGAACCCAGAAACCAAACGGGTAGAAACATTCAAAATAAATAAAATAAATAAATAAACCAAAGCAGCTCACCTTTTAGTTCCTTATCCGTATAATTATGGTGATTGGAAACCAATTCATGTCTGAGTTTTTCCAGCAAAAACTTCACTACGGAAATATTCCAGGACGATTTAATACTGCAAAAGAAGGAAACAGAGTAAAATAGCCCAGCGGATGAAGAACGGGAAACTTCAAAAACGAAACTAAAAAAAAATAGCATAAAATAATGATGATGTAATAATAATAATAAGACAAATGCATACAAAGTCAAAATTGAGAAGACAGCAACAGACAGTAAGTGCCGCCTATGCAAAGACGCTGAAGAAACAGTGGACCACCTGGTAAGCTGCTGCAAGAAGATCGCACAGACTGACTACAAGCAGCGGCACGACAAAGTAGCAACAATGGTGCCTTGGAAGATCTGCAAGAAATATCATTTGCCTGCAAGCCAGAACTGGTGGGACCGTAAAGTAGAGAAAGTCATAGAAAATGATAAAATTAAACTGCTCTGGGACTTCGGAATTCAAACAGACAACCACCTGCCACATAACACCCCGGACTTAACAACTGTCGATAAGAAAGACAAAAAATGTCTGGATAGTGGACGTGGCAGTGCCTGGAGACAGCAGAATAGACGAGAAAGAACTGGAGAAGATCACAAAATACAAAGACCTACAAATAGAAATAGAAAGACTGTGGCAAAGGCAAGCAAGGGTAGTACCCATAGTAATAGGCACCTTGCGTGCAATCCCAAAACAACTGGAGCACCACTTGGACACCATCGGTATTGACAAATTCGCCATTAGTCAATTGCAAAAGGCAGCCTTACTAGGAACTGCTTTCATCCTGCGACGATATCTGTAAAACCATCAAACATCCACATCTGCCTATCCCAGGTCCTTGGGAAGGACTCAATAGGTAGACAAAAATGCCAAATCCAGTCTGAACATCTGGCTGACTGTGCGATGATCAATAATAATAATAATAGTTGGAAGGGACCTTGAGGGGTCATCTAGTCCAACCCCCTGCTTAGGCAGGAAAACCTATACCATTTCGGACAAATGGTTGTCCAGTCTCTTCTTAAAAACTTCCAGTGTTGGGAAGCCTTCACAATAACGTCACTAAAAGACCAATGCTGTTCTGGGGAAAGGACAGACCTTATGGCCATTTTTTCACACTTATGACCGTTGCAGCATCCCCAGGGTCACGTGATCCAAATTCGGACGCTTGGCAACTGACTCATATTTACGACGGTTGCAGTGTCCCGGGGTCGCGTGATTCCCTTTTGCGACCTTCGGACAAGCAAAGACAACGGGGGAAAGCCGCATTCATTTAACAGCCGTGTTCACTAACTCAACTGTGGCAAGCCAGGTCGTAAAAATGGGGCAAAAACTCACTTAACTCTCTTGCTTAGCAATGGAAACGTTTGCGGTTGTAAGTTGAGGACCTACCGGTACAGTTTTCCATTTTAGATAGCAAAGCCCTGCTCTCCGTTGATAAAATGCTTTTGCACATAATCTATAAACCAGACGCTGCTGATAATGACAGATTATGGGATCCGCTTTTTTCCTGGAAGCAGGCAGCCAGATAAATGGGAAAAAAACCCCTTTTGCTGGCTTTGTGCATTACACAACAACCGACACACCCTTGGACTGCACAAGTGATAGAAAACACCACACCATCTGCTGCTTGCTTTGTTCCAGAGCTCCTGATAGCCTTCTTTGACGGGAAAGTAAGATCCCAAGACGGGAAAGATATATAGGTTAGTCCTCAACATACACCCACAAGAGAGCCCAAAATTTCTGTCACTAAGTGAGACAAGTGTGAGTATTGCCCAGTGGTGGGATTCAGCCAGTTCGCACCACTTCGGCAGAACCGGCCGCTAATTTTTTGTTGTCCGGGCCCAGAACGGACTTCCGTAAGCGGCATCCACACAAAGAACCGGTTGTTCACCTATTTGAATCCCACCGCTGGTTTTGCTCCCGTTGTTAAGCGAATCACATTAGGAACACAGTCCTTAAGTGAATCTTAACTTCCTCATTGACTTTGTTTGTCAGAAGGTCACAAAAGGGGATGGCGTGACCCCCCTGGGACGCTGCGAGCGTCATAAACCTGAACTCGTAGCTCCGTGGCTGAATTTTGATCCCGTGACCACAGACATGCTGCAACGGTCGTTAAGTGTGAAAAACTGGTCCTAAGTCACTTTTTTCGGTGCCGTCGTAACTTCCAATGGTCACTAAACGGTCGTTAAATCGAGGACTGCCTGCAATTAGCAAAGCCTTATTCATTTTATTTTTCCTTCACAGCGGCTCACCTTTCTGCGCCATCAAACCGCTTTTCGTTGGCGACGTGGTTGTGAACGTTGTGGACCAATTTCTACAAAGGGAACGAGAGAAGAAGGTGAAATTCAGCCGAACTCTTACGCCGTTCGGTCCCGGGTGATGAAAAACACAATTCAGACAAGCCTTCGGATCCGAAAGGCGGGTGTGTTGTGGGTCACAAACTCGGCCGTAATAATAATAATAATGATTATTATAATAATAGTGGGGTTTCTCCTGATCTCTTCCACTCCAGAACCATCATTCAATCAGGGGAGGTCCTCTTTTTCAAGTCCACCCTTCTCTTCTTCACTCTCCCTCCCCCCACCCAGGGAGCAAAGAGAAGATTCCTGCCAAATCTGGCACGTGCTGTTGGGTTAGAATAGAAGGGACCTTGGAGGTCTTCTAGTCCAACCCCCTGCTCAGGCAGGAAACCCTATACCATTTCAGATAAATGGTTATCCGGTTTCTTCTTAAAAGCTTCCAGTGTTGGAGCATTCACACCCTCTGGTGGCAAGTCGTTCCATTGGTTAATTGTTCTGTCAGGAAATTTCTCCTTAATTCTAGGTTGCTTCTCTCCTAGATTAGTTTCCATCTGTTGCTTCTTGTCCTGCCTTCGGGTGCTTTGGAGAATAGCTTGACTGCCTCCTCTTTGGGGCAGCCCCTGAGATACTGGAAGACTGCTATCCTGTCCCCCCTCATCCTTCTCTTCGTTAAACTAGACATACCCAATTCCAGCAGCCCTTCCTTATATGTTTTAGCCTCCAGTCCCCTGATCATCTTTGTTGCTCTTCTCTGTACTCTTTCTAGAGTCTCAGCATCTTTTTTACATCGTGGCGACCAAAACTGGATGCAGTATTTCAAGTGTGGCCTTACCAAGGCCTTGTAAAGTGGTATTAACACTTCACATGATCTTGATTCTATCCCTGTTAATGCAGCCTAGCACTGTGTTGGCCTTTTTGGCAGCTGCAGCACACAGCTGGCTCCTATTTAAGTGATTGTCCACTAGGACTCTGAGATCCCTCTCACAGTTACTACTATTGAGCAAGGTACCCCCTATACTATACCTGTGCATTTGGTTTTTCTTGCCTAAATGTAGAACCTTACTTTTTTCACCCTTGAATTTCATTTTGTTAGATAGCGCCCAGTGTTAAAGACTGTCCAGATCCTCCTGTATCTTAATAGCTTGACTCCCTCTTCTTTGGGGTAGCCCCTCAAATACTGGAAGACTGCTATTATGTCCCCCCTCGTCCTTCTCTTCATTAAACTAGACATCCCCAATTCCAGCAACTGTTCCTTATATGCTTTAGCCTCCAGTCCCCTAATCATCTTTGTTGCTCTTCTCTGTACTCTTTCTAGAGTCTCAACATCTTTTTTACATTGTGGTGACCAAAACTGGATGCCGTATTCCAAGTGTGGCCTTACCAAGGCCTTGTAAAGTGGTAGGAAGGGAAGTCAACTCACGGACAAGACCAGATCCCGTTTGCGCCTGGCGTTCTTCTGCCCGATGTTTCTGCTCCTGCAAGGGAGACTGGCGAAGCCTACAGAGAAATGGGGTTCGCCGTTCGGGGTCTCCTCCTGGGTCGCGCTGATGGGGGACCCCTCTGGACCAGAGAGGGGGTCATCCAGAGGTTGCAGAAGTGGCTGATGGGCCATCGGTGGGGTAGGGGATGAAGGAGGAACATAGACCGGCGGCATTGGGGCGTCTCCTGGAGGACATTCCTCGGCTACCTGGCGGGAGAAGGAGAATTATACGCATCCTGCACAAACAGGAGTCCCCTTTGCTGGTAGTCCTCGGCTTACGACCACAACGGGACCCCCCCCCAAATTTTCATTGCTAAGCGAGACAGTTGATGTATGAATCCATTGAAAGCGCACAAAAACAGAGACCAAAATTGTCATCGTTTGGCGAAAACAATCATTCAGGGAGCTTCGTCCCATTGTACGACTTTGCTTGCCACAGTTGTTAAGTTAGGAACGTGGTTGTTAAGTGAATCCGGCTTTCCCCATTGGCTTGACTAGTGAGAAGGTCGCAAATGGGGGATCACGTGACTCTGGGATGCTGCAAATGTCATAAATAGGAACGAAGAGTCAGAATTTTGAGCATGCGAAGGTGGGGGAATGCTACAACGATCCTAAGTGTGTGCAAACTGGTCGTAAGTCGGGTTTTTTCAGTGCCGTTGTAACTCTGAACGGTCGCTAAACGAATTGTTGTAAGTCGAGGACTCCCTGTGTTCCAATTTCCAACCGTCTCTGCTTCAGCACTTTGAGAGGAGGGGCAGCAAACAGCCCCCCAATTCCTTGAAACATACTTTTCATGCCACTCTATCCTTGAAAACTCTACTCCTCTTCTGTCTTCCGACGTACATGCATAAATAAGGAGATTCGTTGGAACATTAGCGATAGTCCTCGACTTACGACCGTTTGCTTAGTGCCTGTTTGAAGATGCAGAGGCACTGAAAAAAAAATGATTAATGACCAGTCTCCACACTGTTGCAGCATCCTCTTGGTCACATGATCAAAATACGGACCCTTGGCAACCGGCGGGCGTTTATGACGGTTGCAGCACCCCGTGGTCATTCGTGATTGCCGTTAGCAACCATCCCAGAGGGTTTCCGACGAGTAAAATCAGCGGGGGAAGCCGGGTTCGCTTAATGACCACGATTCACTTAACAACACGCAGCGATTCGCTTAACTCCCCGTGAAAATGAAGGGCGTTATCATTGGGCCCAACCGCCTCGGGGAGCAGCAGAAATTCTGCTCCCATTTGCCGTCGTAAGTCGAGGACTAGAAAGGCAAAATCTACAATGCGTTGAACACACATTTGGAAAGCAAAGCCTCTCCTGATCGTGCCAGGCCTAAATGAGCACCCAGGGCTGGGAGGCAGTTTTCCTCATCCTGCCGGAAGATTTTCCCACGCTCCTTTGCTGCCAACCCTCCTCCAGCTCGGCCTAAACTCCTCATTTATCCCGAGCAGCGCCAAACCCAGTTCCAGCTTGGCCTAGGGTGGTGCTGCCAGCCATGGCAGGGTTTTCAGCTCCCGCTGCAGTTTCTCCAGCCCAGATTTGGCGCCGCTCCCAGATCGCCACTCTCTGGAGGACCGGTTGGCAGGGAGCGCGAGAAACGCCATCAACTATTCATGATGCCATCTGTGCCCGACCGGAGGGACGGGGCTACGGCTCGGATTAGACGGCGCGGGAGAGACGGAGGCCCCCAATTCCAGACTACGTACTCCGCCAAGAGCCGATACCGGCGAGAAGGCCAAAGATTCGGATCGCCCCACTGCAGCCGACGCGGCTCCCAGCTGCCTCAGTTCCTCGATGACCACCTGGACGCCGTTCCCGAACTCTTCGGCCTCCGATTCTTCCTCGCCTTCGGGCTCCGTTTGCTGCTCCTCGGGGCTGGCTTTGAGGGCCACGAGGGGCCCCCGGCGCAGGGCCGCCACGTCTTCCTCGAGGCGTCTCAAGGCTTCGTTGTTGGCCCTTGCCAAGCTCAGCGCCAGTTCGGCTAAGCTGACCGCCTTTTCCACCCGCTGGTAGATGAGGTGGAGCAGCTGCTCGGAGGACTGGACCGTCAGACCCGTGCCCGTGATGGTGATAGGGGTGCACGGAGGGGACGATGGGGGCAGGGGTGGCGGGGCCGTGGCGGGACCCTCCGGCTCCTGCTTGCAAGTGCCACAGCAGCATTTGGCTTCTTTCCCGTGGGACGGGGAGAACAAGATGGTGGCACTGAACGACATGGGAGCTGGAACCTGGATTTTGCGGCACCGGCAGATCCCGGTAGAAGCAAAGATGGCTCTGGGGCGGATCGGACGGCCTCAGGAGAGAATCCGCCCCAAAGACACCAGACTGCCGAAAGGAAGAAAAGAAATCAAGGAAAATAAAGCAACTGGATGAGGGTGGCTCAGCGTCAGCCGTGCAACTTAGCAATGCCGCAAGTGGCTTTTGGGGAACATTGGGGGGTTTCGAACCAGGGTCTCCAACCAATTTCCCGCCACCTGGATGGACACGAACGCCAGCCAAAGGGAGCAAAAGAGAACCAGCTTGGTTTAATGGTAAAGGCACCAGGCTAGAAGCCAGGAGGCTGTGAGTTCTAGTCCTGCTTTAACTATGAAAGTCATCTGGGTGACTTTGAGCCAATCACCAGGAGATGATGATGATGATGATGATGATAATAATAATAATAATAATACAGTTGGAAGGGACCTTGGCGGTCATCTAGGCCAACCCCCTGCTCAGGCAGGAAACCGCATACCATTTCAGATAAATGGTTATCCAGTTTCTTCTTAAAAGCTTCCAGCGTTGGAGCATTCACACCTTCTGGTGGCAAGTCGTTCCACTGGTTAATTGTTCTAACTGTTAGGAAATTTCTCCTTAATTCTAGGTTGCTTCTCTCCTTGATTAGTTTCCATCCGTTGCTTCTTGTCCCGCCTTTAGGCACTTTGGAGAATAGCTTGACTCCCTCTTCTTTGGGGCAGCCCCTGAGATACTGGAAGACTGCTATCCTGTCCCCCCTCGTCCTTCTCTTCATTAAACTAGACATTCCCAATTCCAGCAACCATTCCTTATATGCTTTACCTCCAGTCCCCTGATCCTCTTTGTTGCTCTTCTCTGCACTCTTTCTAGAGTCTCAGCATCTTTTTTACATCGTGGTGACCAAAACAGGATGCAGGATTCCAAGTGTGGCCTTACTAAGGCCTTGTAAAGTGCTATTAAATACTTCACGTGATCTTGATTCTGTCCCTCTGTTAATGCAGCCCAGCACTGTGTTGGCCTTTTGGGCAGCTGCAGCACACGGCTGGCTCCTATTTAAATGATTTTTCCACTAGGACTCCAAGATCCCTCTCATAGTTACTACTATTGAGCAAGGTACCCCCAGACCTGAAAACCGGCTAGGTGACTTTGGACCAAATCACCAGGAGACAGTGAGTTCTAGTCCTGCCTTAGGTGTGAGTATCAGCTGGGTGACTTTGAGCCAATCACCAGGAGATGGTGAGTTCAAGTCCTGCCTTAGACACGAAAGCTGACTGGATGACTTGGTGTCAAAAAACCAGGAGGCTGACAGTTCAAGTCCCGCCTTAGGATGAAAGCCGGCTGGGTGACTTTGGATCAATCACCAGGAGACGGTGAGTTCTAGTCCCGCCTTGGGATGAAAGCCGGCTGGGTGACTTTGGATCAATCACCAAGAGACGGTGAGTTCTAGTCCCGCCTTAGGCATGAAAGCCGGCTGGATGACTTTGGGCAACTCCCTCCCTCTCTCTCACACAACAACAAGGTTGTTGTTGTGGGGAAAATCGGAGGAGGACGTTGCGTTGGAGATGTTCACTGCCTTGAGCTATTTGTAAAAAAAATAAAAGTCGGGACACAAATAAATAATAAAAATCAATACAGCGGGTCCAGCCACTTCCAAAATGATGCCCGGCTCAACGGCCGTTCAAAGCCGAAAACCTTCCAGATCCTACAGGCCTCTCTCGGCTTGCCGTTTCATCTGAATTGTGGTGTTGTTTTGGCTCTTTGCCACCGCGGCGGAAACTCTATTAACTCACTGCTGACCTCTTGTAAATTTTATTCACGGCCTCCAGAGTGTCTTGTCAATGGACTCTCCCAATTAACTCAGTGCTGAGAAGGAGACGGCGGAGGGACTAGCAGAAGATCTTTCAAAAAACAAGAATTTTCACCGTTAACCGAATGTTCAGCAGCTTCGGGGACCGTGGGAAACCTATCAGCAAACTCCGATAAAGCTTTGATTCGATGTCTGCCACCTCGGCACATTACAGGCGATCCTTGACTTACAAGCACTTGCTTAGTGACCGCTGGAAGTTACTATTAGCACTGAAAAAAAGCAACATTTTTCACACTTAACGACGTTTCGACTTTTCCCATGGTCAAAATTCAGACGCTTGGCAACCGACTCATATTTACGACGGTCGCAGCATCCCCGGGGGGGGTCAGGCGATCCGCTCTTGCAACCGTCTGACAAGCAAAGCCAATGGGGGAAGCCGGATTCACTTAACGTCGGCGTGACTAATTTAACAACGGCGGCGATTCCGTTAACAAAGGTGACAAGAAAAGTCGTAAAAATGGGGGCAAAGCGCCCTTAACAAATGCCTCTCTTAGCAACAGAAATGTTAGGGTCAATTGTGGTCATTAAGTCGAGGATTACCAGTATGCTGAATAAATCTGGCAAAATAATTAGCAAAATTATGGGCACTGTCGTTCAAAGATAACACAGGAAGTCCTCGGCTTACGGCCACAACAGAGCCGAAAATTTTACGACTTTTCTCGCCGGTTGCTAATAAGTGTGAAAAAACAGTAATGTCACTTTTTTCAGCACCACTGTAACGTCGGTCACTAAATGAAGGCTTGTAAATCGAGGACCTTCACTATGCCTTCAGGATCACTTTGTCCCTTCTCTCTCTCTAATAACTTATTCACTAAATTTGCAAAAACATCTTCAGGCCTAACTAACCAGCCGCATGTCAGCAGGGGGTCTATCTGTTAGCTTTTGCCTCTGTTCACACAACACGCTTAACCTGACTCCACAGTTGGCCGATTTTTCTGGATGGCACAGCACACCGCAGCCTAAACTATAACCACGGTGAAAATAAATCTAAATCGGCTGGGCATCCTGCAGAAAGATGGGCTCTAAACCTCTGAACGGCTTCCCGAAGCGTGCTCGAGAAGCACAGGGGGGGGGGTGGTGGGAATCATCCTGCGGGGGGCAGAAACTGGAATTCAGATGGTGTTGCCAAAAAAAAAAAAACCCCCAAAAAACCTCCCGGGCAACCCGTTCACACGACGCGCGCACGACCCAGGTCCCGAGTTCAAAGGCTGGGAATCGAACGCCGCGGCCGCCCAACGTTCCATCCCGCGTGTACAGCGCGAGGGAGAAGCGACGCGCGCGCACGAGGCAGCTCGCCAGCCAGCCGTGTACAAAGCGAAGCGGCTGTTGGTCTCCGCCCTTTTTCTTTCCGATTGGCCGGCGCGCTGGAGCCAGGCGTATCTGATTGGCTGCGAGCCCTGGCGCCTTGCCCTGGAGACGAGAAGAGGAGGGGAAAGGCGTCCAGAGGGGAGAAGGGGCGCCTGAGGGAGGCCCGCGAGGCTGGACTCTTTTCAAGGCCGCCTCTGCAAATCAGGATTCCGGCTACTCTATGGTATTTTGAGCCGGCCAGAGGGATCAAAGCAGGGCCTGAGGTCAAAGTTCAGATGCTTTTCCTACTTGCCCCCTCCCCCTCCTCCAAAGCATCAGAACTAAAATAGACCTGCATCCTGGCAACATTTCCACCAATGACCCCAAGAAAGCTAATACAATCCTTGGTTGTATAAACCAGTGTTTCTCAACCTTAACAATTTTAAGGCATGTGGACTTCAACTCCCAGAATTCCACAGCCAGCAATGCTGGCTGTGGAATTCTGGGAGTTGAAGTCCACATGCCTTAAAATTGTCAAGGTTGAGAAACACTGGTAAACAGAGGCATAGAATCAAAATCAGGGGTCTTCAAACTTGGCCCTTTGATGACTTGTGGACTTCAACTCCCAGAATTCCTCAGCCAGGCATGTGTGCCTGGCTGAGGAATTCTGGGAGTTGAAGTCCACAAGTCATCAAAGGGCCAAGTTTGAAGACCCCTGATCAAAATCATGGGAAGTATCAGTACCGCTTTGTAAAGCCTTAATAAGGCCGCACCTGGAATCCAGTTTTGGTCCCCACATTGTAAAAAAAAAAAAGATGTCAAGACTTTGGGAAAAGTGCAGAGAAGAGTAACTAAGATGATTAAAGGCCTGGAGACTAAAACATAGGAAGAACGGTTGCAGGATTTGAGTCTGGCCAATCTAGAGAAAAGAAGGACTTGTGGGAGGGGGACATAACAGCCATCTCCCAATATTGGAGGGGCTGTTACAAAGAAGAGGGGGTCAACTTATTCTCCAAAGCACCAGAAGGCAAGACAAGAATTTAACAACTGCAGTGATTCACTTAACTGTGGCAAGAAAGAAATGTCGTAAAATGGGGCAAAGCTAATAATAATAATAATAATAATAATAATAATAATAATAATAAAAGTTGGAAGGGACTTTGAAGGTCATCTAGTCCAACCCCCTGCTCAGGCAGGAAACCCTATACCATTTCGGAGAAATGGCTGTCCAGTCTCTTCTTAAAAACCTCCAGTGTTGGAGCATTCACCGCTTCTGGAGGCAGGTTGTTCCACTGGTTAATTGTTCTCACTGTCAGGAAGTTTCTCCTTAGTTCTAGGTTGCTTCTCTCCTTGCTCCTCTCCTTACGTAACAACTGTCTCAGCCACAGAAAGTTTGAGCTCAATTGTGGTTGTAAATCGAGGAGTACCTGCACTCACTGCTACTACACTTGTGGGACCCTCAGGATTCTCGCTTCATTGCATCATCTGCCACCATAAAGTCATTTTTTTTCCCCTTCCAAGCTATGCAGAAACATCAAGGCTGTTGGAATTGGGGATGTCTAGTTTAGTGAAAAGAAGGACTAGGGGTGACATGTTAGCAGTGTTCCAATATCTCAGGGGCTGCCCCAAAGAAGAGGGAGTCAAGCTATCCTCCAAAGCACCAGAAGGCAGGACAAGAAGCAACGGATGGAAACTAATCAAGGAAAGAAGCAACCTAGAACTAAGGAGAAACTTCCCAACAGTGAAGACATTTAACCAGTGGAACAGCTTGCCACCAGAAGCTGTGGCTGCTTTTTTAAGAAAAGACTGGACAGCCACCTGTCTGAGACGGTATATGTTCTCCTGCTTGAGCAGGGGGTTGGACTAGAAGACCTCCAAGGTCCCTTCCAGCTCCATCCTGACCAAATCCTGCCTTGACTGGACGCTGCAAAATGGTTGATTCTGGCCAAGAGTGTTTGCACGCCCCAGGGCCTTGCTTTGCAGCAACAGAATGGACCAAAGAATAATGAATAAATAAACTCAGGATTTTCAGCTTTCTGCAATCTCCCTCCACAGGTCTCCATCTCTGAAGCATCCCGGGGGGATACCTGTACATCAAAAGCAAAGCTTTCAAGCCTTAAAATGTAATTTGCACCTGCAAGCTGAATTTGCTTATTCCTTTTTTGATTTCTGTCTCCAGGCCTCAATCAGACCGGTTTCCCTTTCTTGCGAACACAAAACCAGCTGCATGATATAATACGGACCCTCCCATCAATTCCCCGTGCGTCACTCAGGCGCCGCTTCCTACGGCTAAGAGACTGTCATTCCCCTGCAGGTTACCTCCACTTAAAACACCTTCATTTATTCCTCTAATGGCGGTGGAAACGAAGCCCGGAACAGCTCCGTTAACCAGCTTCTGTACTTCGAGTAGCTAGAATAGCAGCCGGAGAAAGGAAACCCTGGTTTAAAAACTTGGTAGCTTTGGGGGCTGATGATTTGGGGAGGAAAATTACAATTATAACGCTGAAGAAGCCCCACTCATTCCCGCCATCCCTTCCTGCCAAACCAAGCAAGCTGAAATGAAAACCCAAAAGGTAGATTTCATGGAATCATCGCCCCGAAATTCCTTATTGTTTTTCCTGCAAGGCTTTTTCGTAGAAATCTCACGCTCTGGGCCTTATTGTTACCGGTATAATCGCTTTTTAATTTTTCTAGCTTTTGGGGGAACGGTGCCTCCGTCCCAAGGCCTGGCACCCTGACGGTCCTATCCTTAGGAGATAAATTGCTGGGTCTTCCATTCAAAAGGATCCTTGCACACCCACAAGTCTTTGCACACTCGGTGTAGGGGGGGGGAAAGGTGCGATAGATCCTCGTCTTTTTTTAAAAAAAGACGAGGATCTATCGAACCTTCCCCTCCCCAGTGTGCAAAGACTTGTGGGTGTGCAATTAAAGCGCTTATCTATCCCATCGGATATCTTATTATCCCGAGTTTCTATGAGGCCGCCAGTTTATCGCTTCCAAGTTCTCCCCCCCCCCCTTTTTTTTTGTTATCTTTCTCGGTACACGTCCACCTGTCTAGCCATTTTGCAAAAAAAATTAAAAAAAAAAAACATGTACACACTCTATTCTTGCACACTCTATTCCTGCACTCATTCTGCTCTTTAGCTTCCTGGTTGTTTCTCCTTGGCAAGGCCAAAAAAGGAAAGGCAGACTGGGGGGATTCTCTGCCCCCACCCTGCCATCGTCCCTTCCCCCCCCCTTCCCCCCCCCGTTTCCCCTTGATCCTGTCTCCTCACATGCATGCATGCACACGGGCAAAGGATACAGGAAAGTCGTACAGCTCTTTGTATTCGCCTGCGTGTCCATGTGTGTGTGTGCAAAAAAAAAAGGGGGGGGAGGGGGAGAGGTGCACCCTGCTGCCAGCTGCCACACCCCCGTGCTCTCCCCCCCCTCCTGCCCTGATTGGCCAGTCTCCTGCACGCACACACAATCGCACACCAGAGCTGCACACGCATTCTTGAACAGGGCCCCAGCAGGGAAAATCTAGCAGAAACGGGCAATGCCATTTTTTATTTCCTCTTCTCCTTGACACGCAAACATTCAGCCTCTAATTCTAGGTGCTTCCTCGATCGCTTCCCCTGCTTGCTCCAACCCGGGGTACGACCGGAAGTCCTCGGCGTACGACCACCGAGCCCAAATGTACGTTTGCTGAGTGAGACACTTGTTCAGCGAGCTTTCCCCCATTTTAGGGTTTGTCTCGCCACTGTTAAGTTAGGAACACGGTTGCGAAGTGACTCCGGCTTCCCCCGTGGACTCTGCTCGAACAGAAAGTCGCAAAAGGGGATCGCGTGACACCCCCGGGGGACGCTGCGACCGTCATAAATACGAGTCAGTTGCCCAGCATCTGAATTTGGATCCCGTGACCACCGGAGACGCCACAATAGCCGTGAGGAAAACAGGCATTAGTCACTTTTTCCATGCCATTGTAACTTTGAATGAACTGTAAGTTGAGGACTCTGTACAGATAGTCCTCGACTTACAACAGTTCGCTTAATGACTGCTGAAACTTACAGTGGCACTGAAAAAAGTGACTTACGACTGTTTTTCACGCCGCCTTTCCAGCATCCCCATGGTCACGTGATCAAAATTTACCTCACATTTATGACAGTTGCTGCGTCCCGGGGCCATGAGATCCCTTTTTGCCACCTTCTGACAAGCAAAGTCCATGGGGAAGCCAGGTTCACTTAACGACCGGGTTACTAACTTAACAACTGCAGTGATTCACTTAACAACAGTGGCAAGAGAGATGGTAAAAATGGGGCAAAGCTCCCCTAACCCATGTCTCAGTTCACAACCCAGAAATTTGGGGCTCAATTGTGGTCGTACGTTGAGGACTACCTGTTATTTGCAAGGGGGGGGGGGCTTTGAACCCAGGACAGACACCCCAGCCCTGTCTCCTCTCGTCGGTTCTTGTCTAGCAATTAGATTTTAGATTAGATTAGATAACTAATTATCTAATAACACTGGAAGTTTTTAAGAAGAGACCGGACAGCCATTTGTCTGAAATGGTATAGGGTTTCCTGCCTGAGCAGGGGGTTGGACTAGATGACCTCCAAGGTCCCTTCCAACTTTATTATTATTATAACCTTTATTGTCATTTTTTTTACTGTGGGCACAACGGCACACATCAAAAATGAAATTTAGTTGCTTGCTCTCAAAAGTGTACACATACATAATACACATTTAAACATACTGTATACAACGTATGTATAGACCTACACCCTTACATATAAGTAACATATACATATTAATCCCTGTCCATCTTGAATACATAATGAAGGAGAAAGCTTTAGAGTTCACAAAGTTGATAATGTATGGAACGAAAACTGTGGCTGAATCTGGATGCTCTGCTTTGGATACCGCGGAGCCCCCTCCCCAAAGTAACAAGGAAAACAGGTTGTGGAGAGGATGTGTAGCGTCCCAGACCATCTTGCGGACCCTGCTCACACAACACTTATGTACCACATCCTGGATGGAAAGGAGGGAGCTGCCAATGATCTTTTCTGCTGTCCTCACCACTCTCTGCACCGTCTTCCTGTCTGAAGCAGTGATGCTACTAAACCAGACTGTGATGCCGTATGACAGGATGCTCTCGATCATCCCTCTGCAGAAATTGGTCAGGACAGGGGAAGGAAGATGTGCTTTTTTCATGCGACGCAGAAAATGCAGGCGCTGCTGTGCCCGCTTCACCAGTGTCTCGCTGTTGAGCGACCAAGCCAGCCTTTTTCCCGTCCGTCTCTTTGTAATGGTGCAAAAACCTTTCACTATCGGCTTCCCTTTTTTCTTTCATTCCTTCCCCTTCGTGAGCAGGGACGCCACGCCGAAGGAAGGAGACACTTCAAAAGCCACCTTTGTTTTAAGAAGAAACAAAACACCTTTTTTTTTAATACGTTTGGCATGCCTCATCCTTTTCATCCCCGAAGCTTGCAAATGACCTTTTCCCTTCATATTAGGATCTGGGGCGATGAACACGCAGTCGGTTGTGCCAAGTTAAGAAAGAAGCAGGACGAGAGGAAGGCGAAGGATAATTAATAATAATAATAATAATAATAATAATAATAATAATAATAATAATAATAATAATAATAATAATAATAATAATAATAATAATAATAATAAAGTTGGAAGGGACCTTGGAGGTCATCTAGTCCAACCCCCTGCTCAGGCAGGAAACCCTACACCATTTCGGACAAATGGCTGCCCAGTCTCTTCTTAAAAACTTCCAGTGTTGGCGCATTCACCGCTTCTGGAGGCAGGTTGTTCCACTGGTTAATTGTTCTACCCGTCAGGAAGTTTCTTAGTTCTAGGTTGCTTCTCTCCTTGATTAGTTTCCACCCATTGCTTCTTGTCCTGCCTTCAGGCGCCTTGGAAAATAGCTTGAGACTGTATGGAATCGGCCCTCAAAAACTAGAAGCAAATTGTCACAGGAGTTAAGAAAAACGCGCTGGGGTTCCTTCATTTGGGAAAACGCATCCACGCACAATGACCCTCGGGGTCTGTTTGGCCTAGAAATAAAACCTTCAAATGACATTCCCAGCTCCCGCAGCCACTCGGCCACATCCCCATGGCCATTTGCACTCTGCGTGGGCGAGAATTGAACCACAAATAGTCCTCGACTTACAAGAGTTCCTTTAGCGACCGTTCGAAGTTACAACGGCACTGGGAAAAGTGACTTATGACCGTTTTTCACACGGCCGTTGCAGCATCCCCCTCGGTCACGTAATCAAAGTTTGGATGCTTGGCAACTGGCTCATATTTATGGTGGTTGCAGCATCCCGCGGTGATGTTACTTGTGTGTAGTGTGCATTGTGGACAGCACTTAATTTCGTTGTGAGATACACAGTGACAATAAAGATATTCTATTTTATTCTATTCTATTCCATATTTTTTTATTCTATTCTATTCTAATTCTAAATTCTATTCTATTCTAATTATTCTATTCTATTTTCTATTCTATTCTAATTATTCTATTATTCTATTCTTATCATTATTCTATTTCTATTCTAAATTCTTTTCTATTCTAATTATTCTATTTTATTTTCTATTCTATTCTAATTATTCTGTTATTCTATTCTTATCATTATTCTATTTCTGTTCTATTCTATTGTATGATTCCATTCTATTCCTGCTCTATTCTATTCTATTCCATTCTATTCTAATTATTCTATTCTATTCTTATCATTACTCTATTTCTATTCTATTCTATTCTATATTCTATTCCATTCCATTCTTTTCCTGCTGTGTTCCATTCCATTCCATTCCTGCTCTATTCTATTCCATTCTAATTATTCTATTCTATTATCATTATTCTATTCTATTCTATTCTTATCATTATTCTATTTCTATTCTATTCTATTCCATTCTATTCTTATCATTATTCTATTTCTATTCTATTATATTGTATATTCTATTCCATTCCATTCTATTCCTGCTGTATTCTATTCCATTCCTGCTCTATTCTAGTCTATTCTATTTCATTCCATTCTAATTATTCTATTCTATTCTTATCATTATTCTATTCTATTCTATTCTATTCTATTCTATTCTCCTCTTTTCGTGACTTTCTGACAAGCAATGTCAACGGGGGAAGCCGGATTCACTTAACAACCGTATTACTCACTTAACAACTGCAGTGATTCACTTAACAACTGTGGCAAGGAAAGTCGTAAAACGGGGCAACACTCACTTGACAAACGTTTCGCTTAGCCACAAATATTTTAGGCTCAGTTGTAGCCGTAGGCCGAGGACTCCCTGTATAAGACACCTGTGGACATGCACACACTCCCTGGGACCGCAGCAGACAAGACTGATCTCCTGTTCTTCCAATGAAGAACACAAAGAGCTCGAACAAGCAAAATTTGATTCCAAAGAAGCTGGACATTTTTATTACATAAAACATCGGTTCAACGTTCCTCCAACAATATCTGCGGCCTCGCCCTTTCCGTTAACAGTCGAGGTTACAATTTCTTTACGGGTTCTGAAAATACTCTACAGCCTTTACAGAGACCCCAGGCTGCTGCCCTCCACCCACCCTCATTTTAGTCCACGCTTTCAGGCCACGGCTTCGGCGGACGTGTCGCAGAACAGTTCCCGCAGACCGGCGACGTCGTCGCTGGAGACGTGGATCCAGCCGTCCGAGCGGACGTGGTAGAGGTTCACTGAGCCCCCCGAGTAAGCATCGCGGTACGTGGCTTGATAGATGGCCCGGCGGGCCAGATCGTAGGCGTCTTCCACCGAGAGCTCGTGAGAGTAGCCGCGATCCATCACCCCGTAGGCGTAGACGGAACCGGAGCCCACCGAGAAGACGGTTCCTGAGATGCGGTTCCCTTCGCTATCCACATAATAGAGACCTGAAAGGCAGGGCAAAGAAACCAGGGTTAACGGAGTCGTCCATAAATTTTTTGACAGTGACCTTAAACCACAGTTGAGTGTCTAAAAAAAAATAAAAACAGCAGGCTTGGTTTTAATTGGGCTGAACACGCTTTCTGGGGAGCGCATTCGAAACCTGCAGACTTTCTCCACATTTTGCCATCCTAATTCAGACAGCCTTTCACTTAACCGTTCCTTTTTAGCGAAGTTAGAACAGCACTGAAAAAAGTGACGACCGTTGTGGCATTTTTCACAACTTTTTTCACACGACGTTTTTTTCACACTTACGACTGTTGCGGCATGTTAAAGTCATGATTTAACAGCTAACCAGCTTCTGTAAGGTAAGATGTGTGATGATGATGATAATAATAATAATTAATAATAATAAAGTTGAAAGGGATCTTGGAGGTCATCTAGTCCAACCCCCCGCTCAGGCAGGAAACCCTATACCATTTCAGACAAAATGGTTGTCCAGTCTCTTCTTTAAAACTTCCAGTGTTGGAGCACCCACAACTTCTAGAGGCAGGTTGTTCCACTGATTCATTGTTCTAACTGTCAGGAAGTTTCTCCTTAGTTCTAGGTTGCTTCTCTCCTTGATTAGTTTCCATCCGTTGCTTCTTATCCTGCCTTCAGGCGCCTTGGAAAATAGCTTGACTCCCTCTTCTTTGTGGCAGCCCCTGAGATATTGGAACACTGCTATCATGTCCCCCCTAGGTATGTCTAGTTCATTAAACTAGACATACCCAATTCCAGCAGCCTTTCCTTATATGCTTTAATGATGGGAATGACTCAGCAGGGTCTATATCCCTTTAAGAGTCAGCAGGGTCTGTGTCTCTTTAAGAGCCTTAGTATAAAAGGAAGGCTCTGCTGCTGTGCTGTCTCTCTCTTCCGTTTCCTGCTGTAACTGTGGTGTGCTGACTCCTGCTGTATTAGCATGTGTATGTACATTGTTCCTGGTGTATGATATTGTAGACGGTGTAATATAAACCACCATTTAATACAGACCACTGTTTACTGTGTTTACTCCTGGGTTATCTCAGCGCAATAAGACTGTGCATGCTCTGACATGGCATTCCCGTAGTCACGGGATCAAAATTCAGACCCTTGGCCACTGGCTCGTATTTATGACGGTTGCAGTGTCCTGGGCTCACGGGATCCCCACCCCTGACAAGCAAAGTCAACGGGGAAGCCGGATTCGCTTAACATCCGCGTTACTAATTTAGCAATTGCAGCGATTCGCTTAGCAACTCACTTTAACCAACTGTCTCGCTTAGCCATGGCTACCCGTTCCACAATCCCGGATGATATTGTGTGCTAGGTGTGTGTGTGTGGAACGGCGGAAGTGAATTGTCGGAGGTTTGCAGAGTTTCAAGTCCATGATCGCTTCCTCTCTTCGCAATGAGATACAGTCCGGGCTATCAGTGGGGCTGGCTTTAAGAAAAGGGCTGGATCAATTCGTGGCAGTTGGATAATGGCTATTAGCCTGGAAGGCAGTTGCAATGCCGCTGCCAAATTCGTGAGCTTCCTGGATACTTGGCCGGCTACTGTGAGGGCGGGTTGCTGGACCCGGTGGGCTGGGAGCCCCCTCCAGGAGGGGGCCGGTTATATTGCTACCTTGGCATGTCACACTCCATTCAGTCCCCTGAAATAGGAGGAGGGGGGGAAGAAGAGGAGGGGAGGGAAGAGGAAGAGGGGGAAAAAGAGAAAAAGGAGGGGGAAGAAGAAGAGGAGGAGGAGGAAGGGAAGGAGAAAGAAGAGAGCAGGAGAAAGGAGGGGAAGAATGAGAAGGACCAGACGAGGAGGAGGAGGAGGAGGAGAGAAGGAGGAGGAGAAGAGAAGGAGAAAGGAGAAGGAGGGGAAGAATGAGAAGGACCAGACGAGGAGGAGGAGAAGAGAAAGAGGAGGAGGAGGGGAAGGGCAAGGAGGAGAAGACAAGGAGGAGGGGAAGGAGAAGGAGGAGGAGAAGAGAAGGAGAAAGAGGAGGAGGAGGGCAAGGAGGAGAAGAGAAGGAGAAAGAGGAGGGCAAGGGCAAGGAGGAGAAGGAGAAAGAGGAGGGCAAGGAGGAGAAGAGAAAGAGAAAGAGGAGGAGGAGGGGAAGGGCAAGGAGGAGAAGAGAAGGAGAAGGGGAAGGAGGAGAAGAGAAAGAGGAGGAGAAGGGGAAGGGCAAGGAGAAGAGAAGGAGAAGGAGAAGGAGAAGAGAAAGAGGAAGAGGAGGGGAAGGGCAAGGAGGAGAAGAGAAGGAGAAGGGGAAGGAGGAGAAGAGGAGAAGGGAAGGAGGAGGAGAAGAGAAGGAGAAAGAGGAGGGCGGCAAGGAGGAGAAGAGAAAGAGGAGGAGGAGGAGGGGAAGGGCAAGGAGGAGAAGAGAAAGAAAAGGGGGAGGAGAAGAGAAAGAGAAAGAGGAGGAGGAGGAGAGGAGAAAGAGGAGGAGGAGGGGAAGGACAAGGAGGAGAAGAGGAAGAAGGAGGAGGAATTTTTCCAAAGTTGTTTTCTAGTCTTTTATTCTAAACCTTTGCTAAGAAACTCTACTACGGCAGTCAAAAGAGCAGAGAGATAGATGGCTGCCTACAGCCATACTGTATAATCAGAGGAGTAGGTCTTCAAAGAAACCGTTTTGAGACAACCCAAGGAAAGAGAATTATGGGATTATTTAAAGAAAAATCCACAGAGGGATTTAAAATGAGGTTTGTAAAGATGGGGGGGGGAGGGAGAGAGAGAGACTGTATTGTATTCACCAATGAAGGGCTTACAACAGGGTTTTTCAATCTCAGCGGTTTTAAGACTGGTGGACTTCAACTCCCAGAATTCCCCAGCCAGCCATGCTGGCTGGGGAATTCTGGGAGTTGAAGTCCACCCGCCTTAGGATCCCCGAGGTTGAAAAAAAAACAAAAAACATGCTAGCTTGGAACCACAATCCTACAAGCCCAGAATGATTTATCTCCCACTCCAAAATTTATTTGCTTCACATTCAGGCACTTCAGCAGAATTTATTCTCTCCGCCAGAGTTATTTCGGAATGTGGCCTTAAATGCCATCCAGGCACTTTTTTTCTCTCTTTTTTTTTTTTGCCATTTCTCAAGAACCAGCCAGCTTGATCCCACCCGGAGTTAACAGAAACGGATCTATTTACACAATTTCTCCAGGGCTTTTCAGGGACCGCAAACCCCAAAAAAACCCTTCTGGGCAACTGGCAATTTAAGTGAGATTTATAGCTTTTCTCCCCCAGGACCGACCCCGCAAAGCTGCCCAGCTTAGCAGAATCAGCAAAGGAGAACACAACCGCACAACTGCAACACAACACACCGCCAAAGGGGTGTGTTTGAGTCTTGCCAGGTTATCTCTCGTCAGCCGAAGTGCAGGGGGGAAAAAAAAGTCGAGTGTGTGCCGCACTTCTTGCAAAAACCGAGTTGCGTGCCTCAAATTTATGGCGTAAGAGAAGATGCCGGGGTAATAGATGAAATAAATAAACTATGAATTCCCCATTAATGTGTATAATTCTGCTGGGGGGGGGGACTAAAAAAAAGGCAAATGGAAGATAGAATCAGCCTCAAATCACAGTCCTTTCTCAGTAACCTTGTGGAAATGCACACACACACACACACAGAGAGAGAGAGAGAGAGAGATTATATATATATATTTGCAAGGCTAAGGAGTTTTCAATTTCCCCGCCTACCGGCTAAGTCCTCGACTTACGACGGCTGAGCCCAAAGCCAGGCGGTCGTTAAGTGAATCCTGTCCCGTTTTACGACCTTTCTTGCCACAGCCGTTAAGTGAATCGCGGCAGGCTGTTAAGTTAGTGAATTTGGCTTCCCCGTCGACGTCGCTTGTGTGCGAAAGTGATCGCGTGAGGTCGGGAAACGGCAACCGTCGTAAATGTGGAGCAGTTGCCGAGCAGCCGCATTCTGATTAGGGGGAAGCTGCGACGGCCGTGTGAAAAACGGTCGTTAAGTGTGAACAACAGCCGCTTTTTTTTTTCCAACGCCGTCGTAACTTTGAACTTTAAACCAACTGTTGTAACTGCCTTACGATCATTTTTCACACTTAAGCGATGCGGCATCCCCATAGTCACGTGATCAAAACTGACTCGTACTTATGATGGTCGCAGTGTCCCCGGGTCGTGTGATTCCCACTTCTGAGATGCAAAGTCGACGGGGAAATCCAGATTCACTTAACTTTAACTGCAGGGATTCACTTATCAAAGGTGGCAAGGATGGATGTAAAAGGGGGCAAAATGTGTTTCATTCAGCAACAGACATTTTGGACTCAATCGAGGTCGTAAATCGAGGACTACCTGTGACCTCCCATCCTGATCCAGATTAGCGGCCCGAGACCGGCCGAAGTGGTCTAGCAGATGTTGAGAGTCTGGAAAAAATTCAGAGAAGAGCAACTAAGATGACCAAAGGCCTGGAGACCAAAACATATGAAGAACGGCTGCAGGACTTGGGTTTGGCTTGTCTAAAGAAAAGAAGAAATAGGGGAGACACGATAGCAGGGTTCCAGTATCTGAGGGGCTGCCACAAGGAAATGGGGGTCAGGTTGTTCTCCAGAGCACCAGAGGGCAGGACAAGAAACAATGGTTGGAAACTGATCAAAGAGAGAAGCAACCTGGAATTAAGGAGAAACTTCCTAACAATGAGGACAATTAACCAGTGGAACAGCTTGCCACCAGAAATCGTGGGCGCTCCATCACTGGAGATTTTTAAGAAGAGACTACTAGACAGTCACTTGTCTGAGGTGGTATGGGTTCTCCTACTTGAGCAGGGGGCTGGACTAGAAGACCTCCAAGGTCCCCTCCAGCTCTATTCTATTCTATTCTATTCTATTCTATTCTATTCTATTCTATTCTATTCTATTCTATTCTATTATTCAGAAATGGAATGGAATATAGAATAGAATATAGAATAGAATAGAATAGAATTAAGGACTAGAATAGAATAGAATAGAATAGAATAGAATAGAATAGAATAGAATAGAATAGAATAGAATAGAATAAGAAAGAATAGAATAGAATAGAATAGAATAGAATAGAATAGAATAGAATAGAATAGAATAGAATAGAATAGGAATAGGAATAGGAATAGAATAGAATAAGAAAGAATAGAATAGAATAGAATAGAATAGGAATAGAATAGAATTCTGGAATGGAATAGAGTATAGAATACAATATAGAATATAGAATAGAATAGAGCTGGAAGGACCTTGGAGGTCTTATAGTCCAACCCCCTGCTCAAGCAGGAGAACCTATACCCTCTCAGACAGGTGACTGTCTAGCGCTCTTCTTAAAAACTTCCATTGATGGAACGCCCACGATTTCTGGTGGCAAGCTGTTCTACTGGTTAATTGTCCTGTCAGGAACTTTCTCCTTAATTCTAGGTTGCTTCTCTCTTTGATCAGTTTCCAAGCCGGATTCCAAAGCCAGATTCACTTTACAACTAAGTTAACTGCAGGGATTCACTTAACAAACACAGCAATGAAAGTCATAAAATGGGGCAAAACTCAGCCGCATCAATTTTGGCCTCAGCTGTGGTCGTACGTTAAGGGGACGACCCGTAATTGCAATTTAGATTTAGTGGGATGGATCAGAACCAGAGGAATGCATGCAGTCCTGGACTTATGACCGTAACTGAATTCAAAATTTCCATTGCTAAAAGCAGGAGAGTTATTGAGGGAGGTGAATCCCATTTAACAACCTTTTTGCCACTCTTAAAAAGAAATCACTGTGGTCCTTAAATGAATCATGTGGTCGTAAATGTGAGTCGGCCGCCAAGCATCCGAATCTAAATCACGTGAGCAAGGCGATGCTGCAACCGTCGTAAATGCGA
>NW_015387967.1:103817-107327 GCF_001527695.2 Protobothrops mucrosquamatus | reverse complement strand
CACGTGAGCAAGGGGATGCTGCGACCGTCGTAAATGCGAGTCGATCGCCAAGCATCCGAATCTAAATCACGTGAGCAAGGGGATGCTGCGACCGTCGTAAATGCGAACCGGTCGCCAAGCATCCGAATATAAATCACGTGAGCAAGGGGATGCTGTGACCGTCGTAAACGCGAGTCGGTCGCCAAGCATCCGAATATAAATCACGTGAGCAAGGGGATGCTGCGACCGTCGTAAATGCGAGTCAATCGCCAAGCATCCGAATCTAAATCACGTGAGCAAGGGGATGCTGCGACCGTCGTAAATGCGAGTCGGTCGCCAAGCATCCGAATATAAACCACGTGAGCAAGGGGATGCTGCGACCGTCGTAAATGCGAACCGGTCGCCAAGCATCCGAATATAAATCACGTGAGCAAGGGGATGCTGCGACCGTCGTAAATGCGAGTCGGTCGCCAAGCATCCGAATCTAAATCACGTGAGCAAGGGGATGCTGCGACCGTCGTAAATACGAGTCGGTCGCCAAGCATCCCAATATAAACCACGTAAGCAAGGGGATGCTGCGACAGTCGTGTAAAAACTAGTCAGCAGTCCCTATTTTCAGTGCCGTTGTAACTCCGAGCGGTCACTAAGTGGTCGTTAAGCCGAGGACTAGCCTGCAAAGCATTCTGTAAAGGCCACAAACGAAACGGGTCAACTGCTCACCTGGCCCCCTCTTGTCCCAGCCGCAGATCATGGTGCCCATGGAGAGGCCCATGCCCTTGTACTGGTACACCATGTTGGCTAAGAGTTTGGAGGCGGCGGCCACCGAGATCCGCTCCTTGTTGCGGAGTTCGTAAATGCGGCACTGCCGGGCGAGGAGTCGCTCCCAGAAGCTGCAGTCGGCGGCACCCCCGGCCATGGTGCCCAGCAGGTAAGGGTTGATCTCGATGATCTTCTTGACCGTCTGCGAAGCGACGTAGACCCCGGCCGTCGAGCGGGAATCCGCCGCCACGATCACCCCGTGCTGGAACTGGAGGAAGCGAGAGACAAGGGAAGGCCCGAAAGCAGGTCCGGTGTAAGGGTAGTCCTCGGCTTTACGACCGCGACGGAGCCCCAAATGACCACTGCTAAGCGAGGCCGTTAAAAGTGAGCGTTGTCCCCTTTTACCACCTCTTCCACCCCAGCTATTAAGCGGATCACTGCAGTTGTTCAGTTAGTAAAAGTAACTTAGTCGCTTCGGTTGTTAAGTGAATCACTGGCAATTAAGTTAGTAACAGTCACTGAGGTTAAGTGAATCACTGCAATTAAGTAACTTAATCACTTGGGTTAATTGAATCAATGCAATTGTTAAGTTAGTAAAAATTAATTAGTCACTTCGGTTGTTAAGTGAATCACTGGCAATTAAGTTAGTAACTTAGTCACTGAGCTTAAGCGAATCACTGGAATTAAGTTAGTAAAAGTTAATAGTCACTGAGGTTGTTAAGTGAATCACTGGAATTAAGTTAGTAAAAGTTAATTATTAGTCACTGAGGTTGTTAAGTGAATCACTGCAATTAAGTTAGTAACTTACTTGGGTTGTTAAGTGAATCACTGCAATTGTTAAGTTAGTAAAAAAGTTAGTAACTTAGTCACTTCAGTTGTTAAGTGAATCCAGCTTCCCCATTGAATTTTTCCAGCCAGGTCGCAAAAGGGGAACACAGGAGCCTGGGAGACTGCGACCGTCATAAATGTGAGTCAGTTGCCAAGTATCTGAATTCTGATCGCGTGACCACGGGGATGCTGCAGAAGTCATAAGTGTGACAAATGGTCATAAGTCACCTGTTTTCTGGGCTGTTGTAATTCTGAACACTCACTAAATGAATGGTTGTACATCGAGGTTTACCTGTACGGGTATATCTTGGGTCATTTGCAAAAGAAAAAACTGAAAGGAATTTATAGCCGAGTAGAGTATAGAATACAATAGAACAAGAGTAGAGCAGAACTAGACTAAAGAAGAATAGAATAGAATAGAATAATAGAATAGAATAATAGAATAGAATAGAATAATATATGGAAGGGACCTTGGAGGTCTTCTAGTCCAGCCCTGCTCAAGCAGGAGAACCTATACAGTCTCAGACAGGTGAATGTCTCTAGTCTCTTTTTAAAAATCTCCAGTGATGGAGCGCCCACGATTTCTGGATGCCAGCTGTTCCACTGGTTAATTGTCCTCTCTGTCAGGAAGTTTCTCCTTAATTCCAGGTTGCTTCTCTCTTTGATCAGTTTCCAACCATTGTTTCTTGTCCTGCCCTCTGGTCCTCTGGAGAATAATTTAACCCCCTCTTCTTTGTGGCAGCCCCTCAAATACTGGAACCCTGCTATCATGTCTCCCCTATTTCTTATTTTCTTTAGACCAGCCGAACCCAAGTCCTGCAGCCCTTCTTCATATGTTTTAGTCTCCAGGCCTTGGATCATCTTAGTTGCTCTTCTCTGCATTTTTTCCAAACTCTCAACATCTTTTTTGTGGTATGGTGACCAAAATTGGCTGCAGTATTCTAGGTGTGGTCTTACTAAGGCTTTATAAAGCGGTAATAGTACTTCTCGTGATCTTGATTCTATGCCTCTATGTATACAACCCAGGATTGTGTTAGCTTTTTTTGGCTGCTGCTGCACATTGCTGGCTCATAGTCAAGTGATCGTCTATCACAGTGGTTCTCAACCTGTGGGTCGGGACCCCATTTGGGGTCGATCGACCATTTCATGGGGGTCGCCAAGCAAGGCTGTCTGCCATTTTTTTTGTCCATTTTTTTTGTCCGCCATTTTTTTCCCCCTTTTCCGGCGGGTGCCTTACCTCCCTTGGGCTGGGCCAGCTGGTGGTCAGCCAGCTCCGTCTCTGCCGCTTGCCAGCTACGCCTCGGCCGGCGCAGGGGGCGGAACCATGCATGCGTGGCGCTCCCGGGCAGGGAAAGTCCTCGACTTACGACCGGTTGGGTAGTCCTCGACTTACGACCGGTTTAGTCCTCGACGTACGACCGGTTTAGTCCTCGACTTACAACCGGTTGGGGTCGCGGCATTAAAAAGGTTGAGAACCACTGGTCTATCAGGACTCCAAGGTCCATCTCACAGTTACTGTTTTTGAGCCAGGTCTCACCCAATCTGTATTTGTGCCTTTGGTTTTTCCTGCCTAAGTGTAAGACTTTGCTTTTCTCCACATTGAAACTCATTTTGTTGGATAGGGCCCATTGTTCAAGTTTGTCAAGATCTTTTTGGATCCTGAGTTTGTCTTCTGGAGTGTTGGCTACTCCTGTCAGTTTGGTGTCATCTGCAAATTTGATGAGTTCCCCTTCAATTCCCTCATCTAAGTCATTTACAAAGATATTGAAGAATACTGGGCCTAAGACGGAACAAGGCAGCTAAGTCAACCAAGATGCTCAACGTTTGTATTTATTACAGCAGTTTCTCAACCTTGGCATCGTTTAAGATGTGGGGACTTCAATTCCCAGAATTCCCCAGCCAGCCAGGAATCCTGGGAGTTGAAATGTTGACTGTCAATTATCT
>NW_015387967.1:95421-102928 GCF_001527695.2 Protobothrops mucrosquamatus | reverse complement strand
TTATTATTATTATTATATAAATTACCCAGACCTAATCCACATATCAAGGGATAAAGTCTGTAAACACAAATAAAATTAGGTTTCCCAACGGGATTGCATGTTCACAAGAATACATACATAACACACACTTGCCTCTCAAGTGTCACTTCCACACACTTCCGCACCCTGGACAAGCTTCCCTATAAACATCTGTCACTCTACCCCATTTCTCTGCAGCTGCCCCTAAAGGCAAACTATTTGCTTTTAGGAAATAAATATTTCTTCTTTCCTCACAGCTGTCTGGATCTCGTGTTTATTTTTGCACCGCCCTGGCTGAACTTGGAACCCCAAATTATTATTCTGACAACCCCAATTTCCAACATCTGGAACAGCTTCACAACTTAGCCAAGATCTCAGTTTCAATCAATCATTCAGAATCCAGCGGGAAGGGACCTTGGAGGTCTTCTAGTCCAACCCCCTGCTCAGGCAGGAGATCCTATTCCATTTCAGACAAATGGCTGTCCAATCTCTTCTTAAAAACCTCCAGTATTGGAGCACCCACAACTTCTGGTGGCAAGCTGTTCCACTGGTTAATCGCCCTCACCGTTAGGAAGTTTCTCCTTAATTCCAGGTTGTTTCTCTCCTTGATTAGTTTCCATCCATTGTTTCTTGACCTGCCTTCTGGTGCTTTGGAAAATAAGTTGACCCCCTCCTCTTTGTGGCAGCCCCTCAAATACCAGAATACCGCTATCATGTCCCCCTTAGTCCTTCTTTGCTCTAGACTGGCCATTCCCAAATCCTGCAACCGTCCTTCCTATGTTTTAGTCTCCAGGCTTTTAAATTCTTGGAACGGTTCCCCTGAAGTTAACTAAAAGCTGCTTTAGAAGTCAATTAGAATAAATTCAATAGAATCTCCACGGGATTTTGGAGTGCAAATGAAGTGTGCAAATTCTCCCAGCTGTTTTCAGCTATCGGGTACGCAATTCCAGCACATCTGTGACCCGTACAACTTTCTTCTTTCTAGGGACGCTGTTTCCCAATCTCTGGAAGGACGGATGCAGGTGGGGTGGGGTGGAGACCATTCAGCGTCCCCTTTAGGAGGTAGGAGACGCAGAGGGCCTGGTTAAGACTGACAGCTGTCAACAAGACAGGACTGCTTTGGGGCCAGGTGAGGAAGGGACAAGCCAGGAATCACCTCGGGGAGAGGACAAATCCTTGTTTAGGTTGGGAACACCCGTCTCAGCCCCAGGGAACGTCAACCCTGAATCAAAAGTGTTCTGATTCTCCCGCTGTTGTCCTTGAATTTCAGGACAGCTAACCCCAGTGACATTGAAGACTGCGTGCAGCGAAGATATTTTGGGCACCAAAACGCCGCTGCCGGATTGCTCGAGATTGTCCTTAAAATGGCGTCTCCAGAAGTCCCGAGAGTACAAATCAAGTCGTCCCCCCCTCCCCAAGAGGGAATCTGTCACTTCAGCGGTGGGTGCCAATCAAAAACACCCTTGGATCAAAAAATAAAAGAAGACATTATTTCATTGTCTGGGTTTTGCTCCGCCCCCGTCTCCCGAAGGACCTGGGTCTCTGGAAAGCTGAGGATTGAATTCCCAGTTCCGCCTGGTCGCTGTGAAGATCAGGTTTTTCTTTTAAAAGAGAGCGCAGCTAGTCCTCAACAGGTCATTTAGTGACGGTTCAAAGTTACAACAGAATATAGAGGTAGCGCTTGGCTTAACCACCGCTCGTTTGGTGATGGTTCTAAGTTGCAACTGCACTAAAAAAAAAAAAGTAACTTATGACCATTTCTGACACTTACAACCGTTGCAGCATAACTCACACCCTTTACACTTTTTCCCTTAACGCAGGGATAGGCAACCTTGGCTCTTTGATGACTCGTGGACTTCAACTCCCAGAATTCCTGAGCTAGCATGCCTGGCTAAGGAATTCTGGGAGTAGAAGTCCATAAGCAGGGGTCTTGAAACTTGGCCCTTTTATGACTCGTGGACTTCAACTCCCAGAATTCCTGAGCCAGCATGAGGGAAACTTTGGCCCCTTCATGACTCGTGGTCTTCAACTCCCAGAATTCCTGAGCCAGCCACGCTGAGGGAAAAGGGAGAGATTTCCAAACTGAGCCATGCTGGCTCGGGAATTCTGGGAATTGAAGTCCACGAGTCATGAAGGGGCCAAAGTTTCCCTCATGCTGGCTCAGACAGAGGAATAAGGAGCTGATTAGAGCTAGGACAGGGCTAGGCCACCTTGGCTCTTTTATGACTCATGGACTTCAACTCCCAGAATTCCTGAGCCAGCCACGCTGAGGGGAAAGGGAGAGGTTTCCAAGCTGAGCCAGGCTGGCTCAGGAATTCTGGGAGTTGAAGTCCACGAGTCATGAAGGGGCCAAAGTTTCCCTCATGCTGGCTCAGGAATTCTGGGAGTTGAAGTCCACGAGTCATAAAAGAGCCAAGGTGGCCTACCCCTGCCTTAACACAACAACTTCAGTGTGATGTATTTGTTAGTGAATCCCCAACTTCTAAATTAATTTCATATTTCTGGCTATTTTTTTAGAGTATCTAGCTCATTTTCCAAGGTCTTTTCATTTTCCCTAAACTGCACATTCTTCACGATGCCTCAGGAGAAGCGAACAACGCCTGCCTGATGACGTTACCTAGCTAGGGTCATGAAACGTCTGCAAGAAAACAAGCAAGCTCGGAGAGCAGCAAGGATCCCCCCTCTTTAAGAAAGCTCGAAGCCGGGGTCACATCACATTCCCCCCCCCCTTTAGATGAAAAACATGGAAACATCCCCTTTGGAGAGAGAATTGAGCATCTGACGCAGGCCCAAACTTGTCGTCCGAAGCGTGCAACTTAACGCTGCTTCTTCTTCTCTTAAAATCTTGCCCCGCGTCCCGAGTAACACAATCCTCGCCTCCTCAGCGTCACGCTCCCCTCTCCATCCTCCCGTTGATCCAGTCCCCTGTCCCCTTCCAAGCAAAGAGGGTTCATTCTGTAAATTCTCCTCCTCCTCTGGTTTTCGTTCCCAAATGGCTCTCCAGGACGTTGTCAGCAAGAGGGACCCTCCGAGGGGTCTTTCTTGGCCTCAGCTGCCGTGCGGCGGGCCCGGGGTCCCCCGTCCTTTCCTGCTGTCCCACGGCACCACCACCCTAGCCTTCCGCTGCAGCCACGGGGTGGTGGTGGCTGCGGACACCCGTTCCTCCTGCGCGGGGCTGGTGGCTGATCCATCTTCCCGCAAGGTCATCACGCTCCACCGGCATCTTTTGGCCACCACGTCGGGGACCTCGGCTGACTGCGCTGCCTGGCTCCGTCTCCTGCGGTGTGCGCTCCGCCTGAGGCACCTGTCGGAAGGGCAGCAGCCCAGCGTCGCCGGGGCGGCCAAGCTGCTAGCTTTCATGCTGCGGGGATGCGCCCAGAAGGATCTCTGCGTGGCCACCTTGCTCTGCGGTTGGGACGGCCAGGGACCCGGCTTGCACTACGTCTACAGCGACGGGACCTGCTTCTCCGGCGACGTTTTGGCCGTGGGATCGGGATCCACTTACGCCTACGGGGTGCTGGACGGCACCTATCGTTATGATTTGCCCCGGGCGGAGGCGTTCAGGCTGGCCCGCCAAGCAGTGGGTCACGCTGCCCACCGGGATGCCTATTCCGGTGGCAACGTGGATCTTTACCACGTCCGGCCCGACGGATGGGTCTGCGTGTCGCGGGAAGATCTGAGCCAGGTTTATCACGGCTTGGAGTCCCCAGCTGAAGAGCATGGAGAGGATCCCCACGAGGAGACCAACTAACACCCACAGCAGTCTTCCAGTATTTGTGGGGCTGCCACACAGAGGAGGGGGTCAACTTATTTTCCAAAGCACCTGAAGGCCAGACCAGGAATAACGGATGGAAACTGATTGAGGAGCGATTCAACCAAGAAATAAGGAGAAATTTTCTGGCAGTGAGAACAATCAACCAATGGAACAGCTTGCCACCAGAAGTTGTGGGAGCTTCATCACCGGAAGCTTTCTGTCAGAAATGGGGTAGGGTCCCCTGCTTGGGCGCGGGGTTGGACTAGATGACCTACAAGGTCCCTTCCAACTCTGTTATTCTATTCTATTCTATTCTATTCCATTCCATTCTATTCTCTAGTCCTTATTTCTATTCTAGTCATTCCTATTCTATCCCATCCAATCCCATCCCATCCCATCCTATCCTATCCTATCCTATTCTATTCTATTCCTACGTGAGCAGGGGGTTAGACTAGAAGACCTCCAAGGTCCCTTCCAACTATTATTCTGTTACCCTTTAGCAGTCACCATGAAATATGTTGATCGAGAAATCCATCATTCTACGCGATTTTGAGCATGGAGCACGCTGTGGATAAATTGTAAGGTGGGGAAGGGAACCAGGGTGCCAATAAACCAGCTTGAGCGATATCAGCTTTGCCTCTTTTGTTCGGTTCAAGATCAAAGACAGATCCCGCTGAAGGAATCACAGGGCCTCGAAAGGTGAAACAATTAACCACTATGGTGGGAAATCCTAGATACAAGCCCCCAGCTTCTCTTGACCTAATAAACCAACATGACCTCACATAAGCGAGACAATGTCGGAAGGGAACAGATGGCCACGTCGCATCCATTACAGGAAGCCGGAGGCCAGTATAAACCAGGATAGGCCAGGCCACGCTGCTTCCGAGTCTTGCTATACAGGAAACTCGGTGCCAGATCAGTAAGCCAAACCAGGTTATGGAGCCAGCCAGCCAGCTACATCTGAATGCTGCCGAGAGACGGTGGGCTTACGGGTTCCCCAACTTGCGTGGATCAGGGATCCTCAGAGACCCTCCAACGGGACCGAAGATGCAGGATGCTGCCATTGCAGACCCTAAGCTGGCCAAGATTGGGTTCACACAGTCAGTTTAATTAGTGCCGACCTGGGTTAGTTAGTAAGTTCACTTCAGAAGCTTGCACAAACTCAGTCCGGGGGGGGGGCTCGGTCTATTGCACTAGTCCAGCAATTGTGCAAATGTGAGAGAACCGAAGCCAGCCGCTTCTTGGAGGGGGGGGCAAGGGACCCAAAACGGCGGGGGGGATCTATTCTCGCTCATGGTCTCCAATGCTGCAAAGAAGGGCAGAAAGACCTGGGCCCCTGCCTTTCTCGGGGGGGGGGGGAAACTGGGGAAANAACGGCGGGGTGGGGGGGGATCTATTCTCGCTCATGGTCTCCAGTGCTGCAAAGAAGGGCAGAAAGACCCGGGCCCCTGCCTTTCTCGGGGGGGGGGAAACTGTGGAAAGAATAGGATGCCCCCCCCCAAATGGTCGCAACGGGATGAGCTTGGAGTGTGTGAGGGGGGGAGTTTAAACTTCGTCTGCCTGGGGCTGATTGCTATTCCGGGTGTGCGCTGCGTTTCACGGCGGCTGGCGCGCCACGTCCTGCCGCTGCTATCTTAATTGGCATCGCTCACATGCGGCCAGGCGGGCTTTTTTTTGGGGGGGGTGGCTCGCTCACCTGCCAACCTGCCCAGTCTTCTCCCTCCCCCCGTGTCCTGTGCCCCCTCCCTTCTGCCCATCCCTGGCTGGTTTTGCAGCCCCCTCCCTCCCTTTCTTTCTTTCTTTCTTTCTTTCTTTTCTTTTCTTTCTTTCTTTCTTTCTTTCTCTTTCTTTCTTTCTTTCTTTTCTTTCTCTTTCTTTCTTTTTCTTCCTTCTTTCTCTTTCCTTCTCCCTCCCTCCCTTTCTTCCTTCCTTCCCTGGCTGATTTTGTAGTCTTTCTTTCTTTCTTTCCTTCCTTCCTTCCTTCCCTGGCTGGTTTTGAAGGCCCCTCCCTCCCTTCCTTCCTTCCTTCCTTTCTTTTTTCTTTCTTTCCTTCTCCCTCCCTCTTTCCCTCCCTTCCCTGGCTGGTTTTGAAGGCCCCCTTTCTTTCTTTCTTTCTTTCTTTCTTTCCTTCTCCCTCCCTCCCTTTCTTCGTTCCCTGGCTGGTTTTGAAGGCCCCCTCCCTTTCTCTTTCTTTCTTTCTTTCTTTCTTTCTTTCTTTCTTTCTTTCTTTCTTTCTTTCTTTCTCTTCCCTCTTTCTTTTTCCTTCTCCCTCCCTCCCTTTCTTCCTTTCTTTCCTGGCTGATTTTGCAGTCTTTCTTTTTCTTTCTTTCTTTCTTTCTTTCTTTCTTTCTTTCTTTCTTTCTTTCTTTCTTTCCTTTCTTCCTTCGTTCTCCCTCCCTCCCTTTCTTCCTTTCCTGGCTGGTTTTGAAGGCCTCCTCCCTCTTTCTTTCTTTCTTTCTTTCTTTCTTTCTTTCTTTCTTTCTTTCTTTCTTTCTTTCTTTCTTTCTTTCTTTCTTTCTTCCTTCCTTCCTTCCTTCCTTCCTTTCCTCCCCCCTCCCTCCCTCCATTTCTTCCTCTGTCTCTGTCTCTTTCTACTCCCCCCCCTCATCTTATTTATGCCTCTCTTCACCTCCCGCCACATGTCTCCTCCACAGGACAGGGGGCGTGTGCATCAGTCACCAGACCTGTCAGTCAAGGCTGCAGAGCAGCGGGGGATCAGTCCATTAGCGGGCGCGTGAGGGGGGGGAAAGGAGGCAATTATCAGCTTTTTGGAGGCTTCACCTGGAGGTGGGGGGAAGGGGAGGGAGAGGGAGAGCATAGAGCAGTTGAGGCCAGGTGGAAAGACGAAGAGGAAGGAGAGAAGAAGCAAGACGGTTGGCCTTTTAGGCCAGGGATGGGAGACCACGAGGAGATCCCAAGGATGGAGAAAAGGCTGGACGGGGAAGAAGCAAGCTGCTCAGCTTTTTTAAAGCCAGGGAGAGAGACCGTGAGGACATCCCAAGCATGTAAGAAAGCCTGGGCAGGAAAGAAGTGAGCAGGTTACGGATAGGAGACCACAAGGAGATGCCAGGAAGGTTTGGCAAGCCACCATTCATCTCAGCCAGAATTTCTCAACCTTGGCAAGTTCAAGACACATCCCTACATCTTAAAAGTGGCCAAAGTTGACAAACAGTGATAATCTAGCCCAACTAGTTCTCCATCCCATCTCAAAAAGGGATGGGGGACCACGAGGAGAGCCTGAGATATACCCCAGATTGGGTGACCGGAAGAAAAAAAAAATCAGTAGGAAGGAAGGAAGGAAGGAAACCCCGGAGCAGTGTTCTATCTTACCCTCCAGAGACCAAGGCGATCCCTGTCCTTTCTGACGAGCCGAGGGTTGCCCGGGCCAGGGCCAGGACCAGACCCGGGACTCGGGCCAAAGCATCAAATGAGCAGCAGGGCCAGGGGCCGGGACCAGAGAGGCGGAGCGGGCTGTACAATCCCGAGAGAGAGAGGCACGTGGGAACGCGACTCCCAGAGTCGGGCCAGAGAGGCGGAGCAGGCTGTACAATCCCGAGAGAGAGAGGCACGTGGGAACGCGACTCCCAGAGTCGGGCCAGAGAAGCGGAGGGGGTTGCACAATCCCGAGACACGGATGCACGTGGGAATGCGACTCCCAGAGTCGGGCCAGAGAGGCGGAGCAGGCTGTACAATCCCGAGAGAGAGAGGCACGTGGGAACGCGACTCCCAGAGTCG
>NW_015387967.1:91645-94240 GCF_001527695.2 Protobothrops mucrosquamatus | reverse complement strand
CTGGGCTGCTCTTCCGTGAGGATGCTCCCCCTTGGCGCTGCCCACGCGTGTCTGCGCCTGGTGCGAAGCTGCTGGTCGTCTGAACGGGCGAAGGACAGGAACTGGGCACGGCTAGTCTAGAGAAGAGATATACTTCTCCCCCAGGGGAGACACGATAGCAGGGTTCCAATATTTGAGGGGCTGTCACAGAGAGGAGGGGGGATCAACCTATTTTCCAAAGCACCTGAAGGCCGGACAAGGAATAACGGATGGAAACTGATCCAGGAGAGATTCAACCTAGAAATAAGGAGACATTTCCTGACCGTGAGAACAATCAACCAGTGGAACAGAAGTTGCCTTCAGATGTTGTGGGAAGCTTTCATCATTGGAAGCTTTCAAGAAGAGAGTGGACTGCCATCTGTCAGGAATGGTGTAGTAGGGTCTCCTGCTTGGGGGTTGGACTAGATGACTTTACAAGATCCCTTCCAACTCTGCTATTCTATTCTATTCTATATTTTAGTATTCTATATTTTAGTATTCTATTCTATTTCATTATTTCTAATTCTATTATTATTTCTATTCTATTTTATTATTATTTCTATTTCTATTCTGTTCTGTTCTATTCTATTCTATATTTTAGTATTCTATTCTATATTTTAGTATTCTATTCTATTTTATTATTTCTAATTCTATTTTATTATTTCTAGTTCTGTTCTATTCTATTCTATTCTATTCTATATTTTAGTATTCTATTCTATATTTTAGTATTCTATTCTATTTTATTATTTCCAATTCTATTATTATTTCTATTTCTATTCTATTTTATTATTATTTCTATTTCTATTCTGTTCTGTTCTATTCTATATTTTAGTATTCTATTCTATATTTTAGTATTCTATTCTATTTTATTATTTCTAATTCTATTTTATTATTTCTAGTTCTGTTCTATTATTCTATTCTATTCTATTTTATTATTTCTAGTTCTATTCTATTCTATTCCTTATTTCTATTCTATTCTATTCTATTCTACTTTCCTATCCTATCCTATTCCTCTGTGCATTAAAAGAAGCACGATTCATCCTTGGTTTTCCAGACAACTCTTAAATTTGCATTCTGAACAAGCATCTGTGTGACAAAGTCACTCCTGTCTCTATGACGTACCCACAGTCCTAGTCCTCTAGTCAGTTGATTTAGTGACCGTTCAAGGTTACAAGGCCCCTGAAAAACGTGACTTATGACAGTTTTCCCCCACACGTACGACCGTTGCAGCATCCCCGTGCTCACGTGATCAAAATTCAGATGCTTGGCAACTGACTCGTGCTTATGACGGTCGCAGCGCCCCGAAATTATGTGATCCCCTTTTGTGACCTCCTGACAAGCCACGTTAACGGGGGAAAGACAGATTCACTTAACAACCGTGTTACTAATTTAAGAGCTGCAGCGATTCATTTAACAACCGTGGCAGGAAACGTCGCAGAACGGGGCGAAACTCACTTAACCAATTTCTCACTTGGCAACATCAATTTTGGGCTCCCTTGTGGTCGTAAGTTGAGGACTGCCGGTATGTCCATGATATCTGGGCTGTGGGAGATTTTAGGTTTAATAGGGTGGAGACTTAGCCCAGGGGTAGGCCATCTTGGCTCTTTTATGACTCGTGGACTTCAACTCCCAGAATTCCTGAGCCAGCCATGCTGAGGGGAAAGGGAGAGGTTTCCAAGCTGAGCCATGCTGGCTCAGGAATTCTGGGAGTTGAAGTCCACCAGTCATAAAAGAGCCAAGGTGGCCTACTCCTGACTTAGCCAGTCTTGCTGGGGAATTCTGGGAGTTGAAGTCCGCCCACCTTCAACCGGCCAAGGCTGGAAAACATCACTCTGGGGGATCCCGTCTCTGCCAGTTAGCCTTGCCGAGACTCGGCTAGAGAGGGGAATTCATGTGAGGATACGAGGTTTGGGTCGATTGTTATACTGAACAGCTGCTGTTAAAATGGCACAGGTTTGTGATTGTCGCCTTTGAGCTGATGGCGAAAAGGGCATTTTTTTCTGGCTGATTGGCAGGCTGCACAACACTAGGTAACCATAAGCTCTGCTGTTAGGAGAGAGAGAGAGAGGGAGAAATATTTATTTTCCGCCCCAATGGGCATGGTTTTCTCATTTTTTTCCCTTTTGCATGCTCTTTTAAATTTCCTGTGTGTGTGCATGCGCCCGTGTGTGTGTGAGAGAGGGGGGGAGGGAGAGAGGGAGGGATTGAGGAAGAAAAGAGGGAGGAGGAATTGAGGAAGGAGGGATTGGGGAAGGAAGGGAGGGAGGGAGGAGGAAAGGAAAGGAAAGGAGAGAGGGAAGGAGGAAGGGAGGGATTGAGGAAGGAAGAGAGGAGGGATTGAGGAAGGGAGGGAGTGAGGGAGTGAGGAAGGAGGACGAAGGAAGAGGGAGGGAGGAAGGAAAGCAAGGGAGGGAGGGAGAAGAGAAAGAGGAAGGAAGGGAGGGATTGAGGAAGGGATTGAGGAAGAAAGAAAGAGAAGGGGAGGGAAGAGGGATTGAGGAAGGAAGGAAGTGAGGGAGTGAGGAAGGAGGAGGAAGGGAGAGAGGAAGGAAAGCAAGGGAGGGAGGGAGAAGAGAA
>NW_015387967.1:72605-91599 GCF_001527695.2 Protobothrops mucrosquamatus | reverse complement strand
GGATTGAGGAAGAAGGGGAGGGAAGAGGGATTGCGGAAGGAAGTGCGGGAGTGAGGAAGGAGGAGGAAGGGAGAGAGGGAGGGAGGAAGGAAGGAAAGCAAAGGTGGGAGGGAGAAGGGAAGGAGGAGGGAATGAAGGAAGGGATTGAGGAAGGGAGGGAGGGATTGAGGAAGGAGTTAGAGAGGAGGAATTGAGGAAGGAGGAAGTGGGAAAGGAAGGAAGGGAGGGAGGGAAGGAGGAAGGGAGGGGTTGAGGAAGGGAGGTAGGAGGGAATGAAGGGAGGGATTGGGAAAGGGAGGGAAGGAGGGAGGGAGGAGGGATTGAGGAAAGAAGGGAGGGAGGGAGGGAGGGAGGAAGAAAGAAAGGAAGGAAGATCTACCTACCTCCCACTGCTCCTCTTTCACAAGCCCTTTCTCCTAAGGAGAGCGACTGAGTGGCTTTGTCCAAAGGCCGCACAATCGAGGCGGTTTTAGCATTTGTCCCTCTGCAAAGCAGCCAACCCTGTTTGAGGCTGGGGGGGGCGTTGGGGGCAGCCGGGTGCAAGGAAAGGCTTTTGATTCAGCTGAAAAACCGAGTTTGAATAAACCATGTGGCAGGTTACAATGGGGGAGGGGGGAAGAGGAAATTGAGCGGTGGCTTCCAATCCCCCTCAGAAAGAATTTCCCCTCAGAGCATCTTCAGTATTTCCACACTCAGCATTTCCCAACGGGACGCCGCGTTAAGCTACAACCACCATCATCAGGGAAGAATGATTGTCACCAGCCGGCCACATCCGGAGGTTGATTTGGAACAAGGGGGCTGCAAAGAGACCCCCCACCCCCACCCCACCTCCTTTTCTCTCCCTGCAAAAGCCTCAAGCGTTCCGGCAAAATGTCTGCAAATCCGGGGAGGACATTTCATGATCTTCCCTGCTTCCATTGAACCCAGCAGTTGGTGGAAAACATCCTCCTTTTATTTGCAAAATTTAACAGCCTTCCTCGCCCTCTTGATTTGCAGGCTGAATAGGCCTGGCACCCATCGGCCTCCGTGTGTTGTTCACGCAAGCGTCTTCCAGCCTGTTTAATATTGCACGCTGTTTTTATTTTTTTGGGGGGGGGTTGCGTAGAAAAACAATGATCCGTAGAAAAACAAGGATCTGTAGAAAAACAATGATCCATGTTTTTCCCCCTGCCGGATTTGACCTGTGTTGTGTTTGCAATAGCAGTAGAAAAATAAATGTGGATTTGTTTTGGGGGTTTTTTTTGCTTCACACTTGGAATACTGCATCCAGTTTTGGTCACCGCGATGTAAAAAAGATGTTGAGACTCTAGAAAGAGTACAGAGAAGAGCAACAAAGATGATTAGGGGACTGGAGGCTAAAGCATATGAGGAAAGGCTGCTGGAATTGGGAATGTCTAGTTTAATGAAGAGAAGGACGAGGGGGGACATGATAGCAGTCTTCCAATGTCTCAGGGGCTGCCCCAAAGAAGAGGGAGTCAAGCTATTCTCCAAAGCGCCTGAAGGCAGGACAAGAAGCAAGGGATGGAAACTGATCAAGGAGAGAAGCAACCTAGAACTAAGGAGAAACTTCCTGACAGTTCGAACAATTAACCAGCGGAACAACCTTCCTCCAGAAGCGCTGAATGCGCCAACACTGGAAGTTTTTAAGAAGAGACTGGATAGCCATTTGTCCGAAATGGTATAGGGTTTCCTGCCTGAGCAGGGGGTTGGACTAGATGACCTTCAAGGTTCCTTCCAACTTTACTACTATTATTATTATTATTATTATTATTATTATTATTATTATTATTATTATTATTATTATTATTATTATTATTATTATTATTATCTTTCCTGCACCCTTTTTCCGTGTCAAAGATGGCAGAGTGTGTCACGCCGGGCGTTTTGCCTCGGAGGTGCCCTCGCCGCTTCGGCGGGCGAGAGGTGGATTCCAGCTTTGCCAATTTCCCTCGAGGGGGGGGGGAGAACGTGGTTATTTTTAAATGGAAGAAGAAAAGAAATTCAGAATTTGGAGGGATGTGTGCGCTTCGGGTCAAAACAAGCCGAAGAGGGAATTTTTTAAAAAATGGCACGGATATCCTCCACAGCTCTTGTACGGGCCCTTGTTGGGATATTTTTTTCTATCCTGCTCTATGGAGTAGAGAGTTGGTCTCGGACAGAAGGCCACCTGAAGAGACTAGAAGCCTTTGAAATGTGGATTTACAGGCGGCTGTTACTACATATAAGCTGGGTTGACAAGATCAGAAATGAGGAGGGGATCAGCCGCCTGGGAAAGCCAAGGGAAATCATCAAAACAATTAAAAAAAACAAAAATTAGAATATTTCGGACCTGTGATGCGACACCCAGAAAAGTACGACCTACTCCATTTAATCCTCCAGGGAAGATGGAAGGCAAACGAGGTCCAGGCAGAAGAAGAACATCGTGGCTTCAAAATCTAAGGGACTGGTTTGGACCAAACTCAGCAGCACTTTTTTGTGCGGCTGCTGATAAAAACAGGATCGCCAACAGGATCGCCAACATCCGATAACAGATATGGCACAAGAAGAAGAAGTTGGAAAGAGCGCGGGGGAGAAGGAAATGAGAAAAAAAAATTAGAATATAGAATAACCGAGTTGGAAGGGACCTTGTAGGTCATCTAGTCCAACTAAGATGACCCAAGGCCTGGAGACTAAATCATACGAAGAACGGCTGTGGGACTTGGGTTTGACTAGTCTAAAGAAAAGAAGAAATAGTGTGGGGGGGGAACATAGCTGGATTCCAGTATCGGAGGGGCTTCCACAAGGCAGAAGGGGACAGGTTGTTCACCAAAGCACCAGATGGAAGGATGAGAAACAATGGTTGGAAACTGATCAAAGAGAGAAGCAACCTGGAATTAAGGAGAAAGTTCCTAACAGTGAGGACAATTAACCAGTGGAACAGCTTGCCACCAGAAGTTGTGGGTGCTCCATCCCTGGAGGTTTTTAAGAAGAGACTGGGCAGTCACTTGTCTGAGATTGTATAGGTTCTCCTGCTTGAGCGGGGGGCTGGACTAGAAGACCTCCAAGGTCCCTTCCAGCTCTATTCTATTCTAACCCCCACCCCACCCAAGCAGGAGACCCTACACCAGGGGTAGGCAACCTTGGCTCTTTTATGACTCGTGGACTTCAACTCCCAGAATTCCTGAGCCAGCATGGCTCAGCTTGGAAACCTGTCCCTTCCCCTCAGCGTGGCTGGCTCAGGAATTCTGGGAGTTGAAGTCCACGAGTCATAAAAGAGCCAAGATGGCCTACCCCTGACCTATACCATTTCTGCAGATGGCAGTCCAGTCTCTAAGGAGACACAAAAGGCTTTAAAAGCTGAAATAACACGGGTGGTCCTCGATTCACAACCTCAACTGAGCCCAACATATTTCTGTCGCTAAGCAAGATGTCGCTTATGTGGGCTTTGCCTCACTTTACGACCTACCTTGCCACAGCGATTAAATGAATTGCTGCCGTTGTTAAGTGAGTAACACAGTTGTTAAGTGAATCCGGCTTCCCCATTTGAATTGGCTTATGAGAACGTCGCAGAAGGGGATCACGTAACCCCGGGATGGTGCAACCATCATAAATATGAGTAAGTGGCCAAGCGTCTGAATTTTGAGCGCGTGACCCCTGAGGATGCTGCAACGGTCATTAAGGGTGAAAAAATTGTCATAAGTCACTTTTTTCAGTGCGGTTGTTAACTTTAAGCTGCACTAAATGAGCTGTTGTGACGTGAGGACCCACTGCAGAAGATTCCCTCCTTGAACGGGGGGGAGGGGTTGGACTAGAGGACCTCCAAGGTCCCTTTCAACTGTGTCATTCTGTTAATTCAGAAAGACTTGTTGATAGGGACAGAGAAGAGGATTTGAAAAAAGAAGAGAGATTAGATTAGTCTCTTATTATGGATAGTCCTCAACTTACAATCCTTCGTTTAGTGACCGTTCGGAGTTACAACGGCACTGAAAAAAATGACTTGTGACCGTTTTTCACACTTGCAACCGTTGTAGCACCCTCAAGGTCGCGTGATCAGAATTCAGAGGCTTGGCAAATGACTCCTGTTCATGACGGTTGCTGTGTCCTGGGGTCGTGTGGTTGTCCCCTTTTGCGACCTTCTGACAAACAACATCAGTGGACTCGCTGAACGACGGCGTTACTAGCTTAACAACTGCACGGATTCAACTTAACAAATTATGACAAGGAAGGTTACAAAATGGGGCAAAAACTCAACAACTGTACGCTTAGCAATGGGAATTGTGCGCTCAATTGTGGTCGTGAGTCAAGGACTACCTGTATTTAACAACCTTTGGCTCACAAAAGCCCAAAATGTTGTTGTTTTCCCCCCCTCTAATTCTTACTGGTCATTGACCGAATAAATAAATAAATTGCAATTTCAATGGAAAAATAAATAAATCAGTTTTTCTAATTCTCATCCAGATGCTTCTTTTTGGTGGTTGGCTATTTTCAGTTAGAGGTTTTTGGAAAAGTGGGCACTTTTATCTCCCTCCCTTCCTCTGAGTGTGCGGCAGCAGCCAAAAAAAGCTAACACAATCCTTGGTTGTATACACAGAGGTGTAGAATCAAAATCACGGGAAGAATTAGTACCGCTTTATAAAGACTTCAGTGAGGTCACACCTGGAATCCTGCACACGGCTTTGGTCACCCCGTTACAAAAAAAGATGTTGAGACTTTGGAAAAAGTGCAGAGAAGAGCAACAAAGATGATTTAAAGGCCTGGAGAGTAAAATGGTTGCAGGATTTGGGAATGGCCAGCCTATAGAAAAGGAGGACTTAAGGGGGGCATAATAGCAGTATTCCAGTATTTGAGGGGCTGCCACAAAGAGGAGGGGGTCAATTTATTTTCCAAAGCACCTGAAGGCAGGACAAGAAACAATGGATGGAAACTACTCAAAGAGAGAAGCAACCTGGAATTAAGGAGAAACTTCCTAACAGTGAGAACAATTAACCAGTGGAACAACTTGCCACCAGAAGTTATGGGTGCTTCAACGCTGGAGTTTTTAAGAAGAGGCTGGACAGCCACTTGTCTGAAATAGTATAGGGTCTCCTGCTTCAGCAGGGGGCTGGACTAGAAGACCTCCAAGGTCCCTTCCAGCTCCATTCTGATTCTGATTCTTTGCGTGGAGAAATAGATGGCTTTGGTCCAAGAGACCACGAAGCCAAGTTGGCTGGGAATCATGGGAGTTAGCAAAGGGTGCTTCCTTAGTATGAATATTAAGAAATACAGGTCGTCCTCAACTTACAACTATTTCTTTCACGACCGTGCAAAGTTACAACGGCACCGAAAAAAAGGTGGTATACAGATAACAGCGGCAAGAATTATATTTGCACCATATGGGAAGAATGAAGAAACGCCACCAGGAGAAGAAATAATAAAAAAAAATACTAGACTGGGCGGAAACGGACAGACTGACTTTAAGGTTGAAAGAAAAAAGAAGAAACAGAACATTTTCAAACTTGGGACCTCTTTTATCCATGGTTAGAGAAAAGATTTCGGGATTAGGAATTTAATTTGTATTAGTGAATAAGATACTCAAGACAACACGTTTTTGTTGAATGATTACTGTTGGATTCTGTTAAAAAATAATAATAAAACTTTATAAATAAAAAAAAGAAAGAAAAAAGGTGGTATACAACAGTCCTCGCACTTACGGCCCACTTAGCATTCCCACAGTCACGCGATCCAAATTTGAGCCCTCAGCCACCAGCAATGTCTCATGTCCCGGAGTCACGTGATCTCCATGTCTGACAGGCAAAGTCGATGGGGAAAGCGAGATTCGTTTAACGACCGTGCAATTCGCTTAACGACTGGTGGAAAAAAATAAAAAAAAGATTGTAAGATCAGGCCCGACTTCACCGCCTCGCTTAGGGACGTTAAGTCGAGGACTAAGGAAGATTTTTGCCTCCAACTGAGCTTGGCGGCTTTGGGCTGAAAAATTCCTTCAATTTCAACCTCTATAAAATATGTTCTTTTTTTTTTTTCCCCTTGCCTATCCGTTTTGATCAATTGCTGTGCTTGCAATTATAAAGGTCCTTGAGGGGCTAGTATATTAGAAACCACTTATGTCCTCTTTCTGGGAATTTCTGCCGCCCGATCAAATAAAAATCCTTACTCCAATTAGTTATATCGGTGACAGATGTCTGTACGGGGATCTCCGGAATGCGCAGCCAGCCGGAGTACATTTTTGGACTGCAGCCGTGTGGGTAATAATAACCCCTTTTTCTTAAAAAAAGAGAAAAAAAACACTTTATTCTGTGAGTATAAATCGAAGGGAGAGATTTAAATTTAATGAGCTAAATGGCAGTTAGCTGGATTTTTATTGGTGTGATATATACCTAATTGAAAGAAAGCTTTAATCTCGTTTTGTGATTTGGATTCTGGGTTGTTGTTGTTTTTTTACTCCTTTGTATATAAAACGCTTGAGTAATTTTTAAAGTTTGTAAATTACAGGTAGTCCTCGACTTACGACGAGAATGGAGCCCCCATTTTCTGTCGTGAAGCGAGACATTTGTCGTTAAGCAAAGGTTTGCCCCATTTTACAACATTTCTTGCCACCGTTGTTAAGCTTTGCTTGTCAGAAGGTCGCAAAAGGGGATCACGTGACCCCCCCGGGACGCTGCAACCGTCATAAGTATGAAGCAGTTGCCAAGCGTCTGAATTTGGATCACCTGATCATGGGGATGCTGCGAGGGTCATAACTGTGAAACAATGGTCACTTTTTTTCAGTACCGTTGTAACTTTGAACGGTCACTAAATGAACCGTTGTAAGTCAAGGACTGCCTGTATTGTTGAAAGTGAATTTTAAAGTATGTGTGTTAAAGAGGAAGTTAAAAAAAAAAAGCAACGGTAAAAAAAAAGATGTATTAGTTAGAACTTATTGATTTTAGAAATGGTTTTAAAGAAAAGTTTCATGTTTTAAAATTTAGAATAAGTGGTTTCCCCCCCCCTTTAGGGTTAAAAAATTTGAAAGGATACGGTGAATTTTATGAACAGAAATTACGATGGTCTATAAAGATTAACGAGCAAAGAGAAAAATATATTATTTCCCACAGCGAGGAAAAGCAGAGATTGTTAAATTGATTCCTTTATCCAAAGAAGAGAATATATTTAATTGTGTTTAATAATAATAATAATAATAATAATGATGATGATGATGATGATGATGATGATGATGATGATGATGATGATAATAATAATAATAATAATAATAATAATAATAATAATAATAAATAATAATAATAATATGGAAAGGGAGTTGGAAGGGACCCTGGAGGTCTTCTAGTCTAACCCCCTGCTTAGGCAGGAAACTGTAGACCAGGGGTCTCCAACCTTGGCAACTTTAAGACCTGTGGACTTCAACTCCCAGAATTCCCCAGCCAGCCTTGCCTGTTTGTTTTTTTCTCCTATCCCTTAAAGCGAGGAGATTGGAGAGGAAGGGATTATAAGAGAGTAAGGAGGGCCACAATGAGTATGCTGGCTGGGGAATTCTGGGAGTTGAAGTCCACAGGTCTTAAAGTTACCAAGGTTGGGGACCCCTGCCCTAGACCAGGGGTAGGCAACCTTGGCCCCTTCATGACTCGTGGACTTCAACTCCCAGAATTCCTGAGCCTGCATGGCTCAGCTTGGAAACCTCTCCCTTTTTCCTTAGCATGGCTGGCTCAGGAATTCTGGGAGTTGAAGTCCACGAGTCATAAAAGAGCCAAGGTGGCCTAGCCCTGTCCTAGCTCTAATCAGCTCCTTATTCCTCTGTTTGAGCCAGCATGAGGGAAACTTTGGCCCCTTCATGACTCGTGGACTTCAACTCCCAGAATTCCTGAGCCTGCATGGCTCAGCTTGGAAACCTCTCCCTTTCCCCTCAGCATGGCTGGCTCAGGAATTCTGGGAGTTGAAGTCCACGAGTCATAAAAGAGCTAAGATGGCCTACCCCTTACCTAGACCATTTCAGACAAATGGCTGTCCAGTCTCTTCTCGGTTGTCCAATCTCTATTTGGAAATCGCTTCTGGACTTTGTGTTTGTGATGAAAAAAAAAAGTTAAACTTTGATTTTGTTTTTGTTGATTACATAGGCTGGTTGTTAGAGAAAAGGCTAGTATACATACTATTGCGTAAAAGTAAAAAATTGAGGTCGTAAAGTTATTTACCTGCTACTGGGCCAGAATTTGGAAGTCAATTCCTTTTTTTCCTTTGTCCCTTTCTACCCCACATTCTCTTTTTCTTTCCCCTAGTTTTCCATTAGCGGTAGTTCTTGACTTACGACCACATTTGCTTGCTAAGTGAGAAATTGGCGAAGTGGGTTTTGCCCCATTTTACGACCTTTCTTGCCACGGTCGTTAAGCGAATCGCTGCCGTGGTTAAATCGGGAAGAACGGTCGCTAAGTGAATCTGGCTTGCCCTATCGACTTTGCCTGTCAGAAGGTCGCAAAAAAGGGGTCACATGACCCCGGGACACGGCGACCGTCATGAATGCCAACCAGTTTCCAAGCGTCCGAATGTAAAATCACGTGACCGTGGGGACGCTGCAACGGTCGTAAGTGTGAAAAATGGTCCTATGTCCCTTTTTTCAGTGCCGTTGTGACTTTCAACGGTCACTAAGCGAACTGTTATAAGCCGAGGACTTCACCTGGCCTTTGTAATTTTCCTTTCTATCTTACATTTTGATAAATTAATAAAAACAAAATTGAAAGCGGAAAAAATAACCCGTTTGTGGCCCGCGCACACAATTCGATTTTGGGGTTTTTTTTAGAAAATAAATCGTTTATTACGAAATTATAACATGGATGTTCCCACCTGACACCGATTTTTCCTGAACTCCCTAGACTGAATAAGAGTAGTCCGGAGACGCAGCGTTGTTGTTGTTTTTGTCCGTCCCTTTGGTGTCGGAAAGGAGACGGGCCCAAAGTCCACGGCGCTGCAAACTCCACCGATAGAATTGAAGAGACCCGACGGTCAGCCGGGCGGTTTGGTTCTGCGGTCAGGGCTTGGGAGATGCAGTTTGAATGAAAGGTCAATCCATGCTGGCAAGACTGGATAGTATAGGATCCAGGAAGGTAGGGAGTCTGGAACCAAGGGATTTGGGGGGAAAGATGAATGCATAGAATATTTTAGATATTAGGAATTCGGGCGGGGACGGGGGGGGGGAAAGGAAACATAAGAAACACAGCACAAATCGTGTCAAAATTAAAAGAGGGCCCTTGCAAAACGGGACAGGACGGGGCGGGAAAGGTAGTCGAGACAGAGGGGGGAAATAGGATACGAGCAATTGAAAAGGGGAAGAGAAGACGAGGAAACGAGGATAAAGTGGACGGTGGACAGAGAGGGACGAGAACCCTGAATGATATAGAAAACAAAGAAAGGAGAGGAGAGGAGAGGAGAGGAGAGGAGAGGAGAGGAGAGGAGAGGAGAGGAGAAGAGAAGAGAAGAGAAGAGAAGGGAAGGGAAGGGAAGGGAAGGGAAGGGAAGGGAAGGAAAAGGAAAGGAAAGGAAAGGAAAGGAAAGGAAAAGAAAGGAAAGGAAAGGAAAGAAAAGAAAAGGAAAGAAGGAAAGGAAAGGAAGATAGAAAGAGGAAAGGAAAGGAAAAACAAGATGTACAGACAAAAGAAATGGAAGGAAAAACATCAGTGAGAAACAGATACAGCAAAACAAGAGGAGGTCAACAGGAAGGATTTGGGAACCCATGAGGTGATGGAGCTTGTCATGGACAAATCCCAAACTGAGAACAAGGAAGCTGGTGGACGGAACACAGAACGAGCAACCGAAAACAGAGGAAGGGGATCGAGGTCCACGCTATTCCATGGAGGCATCAGGCCCGAGAGGGCTCAAGTTGGAGGAGGACCCTCTGGTGCACCATACAGCTCGGCCAGCGTTCGGAAGAGGGGCCCCCATTCTTCCAGATACTCGTACCCGCCACCATCGCTGTCCCCAGCGCAGGAAGACCCGGGGGAGCTGAGAGACCCGGCGGAGGAACCCTGGCCTTCGTAGCCGTACACCTGGATGGAGTCATACGGAGGCACGGAAGGATCGGCGTCCACCTCGCTCAAGCGGGCTGTCAGAAAACTGGCCACATCGTGGGGCTGCGGTGGTACCCGGGTGGACAGGGACGGTGGGAAGTGTGGACGGGGCAGGACGTCCCGCCGGAGGAGGCGCCGTTGCTGCGAGGGTGGAGGGGCCGCGTCCGGGTTCTGCAGGGCAGCCATGTCGAAGGCCTCGGTGTCTTCTTCTCCGCCGCCTTCGTCGTCGTAAGTGATGATGTTCTCACGAACGTCTTCTTCCTCAAAGGGCAGCAGCGCAGCCTGTTTCTGCCTCCGGAGGGCGACAAAGAGCAGCACCAGGGCTAGATGCGAGCAGGAAGTTGGCGCATTGGTGAAGCCGGATGGACCAACAGGAGGAGAAGGCGAGATGTTAATTACAGAGAATTACAACCCATTGCGAACACCCTGTCTGTATGTAATGGTGTGTGGGAATGGCCTGGGGAGACAAGGAGAAGAGACACAGGTGAGGGAACAATCGGATAACAGGTAATTGAGCCCATAGCTGTATAGTGGACAGGACAGGTCAGAAGACATCCTCCCTAATTTCTTGGGCTATAAAGGCGACAGGGAGAAACGTATTTTCAGACTTTGAAGATTAGGTTGTGAGGTAGCACTGCCAGCCAAGTTAATTCTATTTTATTGTAAGGTTCTATTAACAGAGTGGGGGGGCACAGTGGCTCAGCAGTTAAGATGCTGGGCTTATTGGCGGGAAAGCTGGCAGGTTCAAGCCCGACCTCCATGCGACAGGGTGAGTTCCCGTCCTCAGCTCAGCTCCTGCAAACCAGCAGCTCGAAAGCATACAGACGCAAGTAGATAAACTTCGGCGAGAAGGTAACAGTGTGACATGTGATGTCATGCTGGCCACCTGACCGCAGAAATGCCTTTGGAAAGCGCTAGCTCAGTGGCCTTGAAATGGAGACCACCCCCTACAGTCAGCAGCAACTAGCGGAGTAAAATCCACAAGTACTCTTTTATCTCTTTTACTGTGTTTCCCTCAAAATAAGACCCGGTCTTATATGCATTAGGGCTTCTTTTCGGGGAAACACGGTATCAGGGTGATCAGCCCAGCCGAGCACCCCACCCCTCCCAGCATGCGCACAAGAGGTGGTGAGCGCACGGGGCCGACGGGTGTCTAGCAGCAGCCACTGCCCATTGGCCCCTTGGCACAGCGCAGGTAAGTCCAGCACGGAGACAGAGGCAGGGGGAGGCAGGTGATCTGGATGCACTATGCAGCTACCTGGCTCACGGGAGGCTTGCGGGAGGCTCACACGGTGGCACCGGCAGCAGGCAGAAGCAGAGGCACTGGACACCGTGAGCCCCTGCATGCTCACCGCCTCCTGTACTGGCCACCCATCCCCATGCTTATTTTTGGGGTAGGCGTACCCTAAAAATCAGGCTAGGGGTTATTTTCTGGGTGGGTCCTATTTTGGGGAAAACACGGTACCTATATTAACAAAACATTGTAGTCTGAAGGGACATTTCTCCCTCCCTTCCCCTTTACAGCCCATGAAACGGGAGGGTCCCTCCTGAGATGCTTTGACTCAGCTGCCTCTTATCTACTGTTGCCAAATTGGCATCTCTTCCTCCTGTTTTCCAAGGTTGTTTCCACTACCATTGTACCATTATACCCTACCGGAGAAACTGTGTACAGCTAGCCAAACATTCCCCAAGGCTCAGTGACTTTTCTCCACATGGCCTGGGAATCAGCACGCAGTGTTGATCCCCGCCTTGCCTTGTTGAGACACTTCGAGTGAGGACCCAGATTGTTGGGGCGCAATAGGCTGAGTGTCATGCCTCCGTCCAAGCCTGACTCTGAGGACGACATGGAGTTCCCTGTTGAGGCCCGGGAGGGGGTGTCTGTGGCTTCGGAGGACTGTGGGGAGGAACAGGCTGAAGCAGGACAGGGCCCTTCAAGTTTGGAACTGGGAAGGCAGAGCTCAGGCGAGGAGCAAGGCCCCTCCCCACCAGATCCCAGAGCAAGGAGAGCAGAGAGGAGGAGGGAACAACGGAGGCAGGCTCACTTGTTCGGGTGGAGAGCGTCACGCCCCACTTCACAAGGCACACCTGGGGAGTAGGTATTTAAGGAGACGCTGTGGGGTGGGGCATTTGTTGGGAACAAACGTGAACTCTTGTGATGTGACCTCTTGTACCAGGACTCTTTGTATTTTGGATCAAGTTTGTTTCCCGCTGAGTTTTCCTTGCTGTCTTCAGTTTTGCTGTTTGCATATTACAGGCAAGCTGGGCGTTGAAAAGATCATACTTTGTTTGTTATCTGTTTTACTTTAAAGAACTGTTGAACTCCGCTGACTGTTTTATTGAACTTGTGCCAGCATATGTGGGGGCTGTTGGGTGAACGTTGGCAGTGCTTACAAAGACAATTATTCTGACCAGCTAATTGCTTTGCCTCCGTTTGGGGCCCTGGGTCATCACACTGATTCTGTAAACAGCTCTGAGAGGGCTGCAAAGCACTGTGAAGCGGTGTATAAGTGCTAGTGCTAGTGCTATTCTCCCACCCACGTCATCAACATGCAAAACTGAAATCTCACCAAGTAGGGTACCAACGCAGGCCAGGATGGCGAGCAAAGCACCGGTGCTGAGGCCAGCAGGAGATCCAAGCGCCTCAGGACCACACGTCTGCATGGCCCCGTCTCGCCGACATCGGCAGATGCTGACTGTCAGAGTCGGGGATCCCGTGCGAGTCGGGGAACCGCCATCCACCAGTTCCAGGGGCACGAGCAGAAACCCGCCCTGGGGTGGCAGACGGGTAACCCGGAGCAACAAGGAGGCCGAATTGTCTGGAGGTGGGAAGATTCAAAGGAGAAGAGTGAATTGAGGACCAATATATTTCTAAAATGGTGGGTTACTTGTAGGTAGTAATAACCCAAGCCTTACGTTGTAGGTACGTACAACCATAACCAAGGGGTAGTATAATGTTGATTAATACAGGGTCTTTTAAAATAGTTTTGTATAGTTTTCTGGCGGGGGAATTCTGGGAGTTGAAGCCCAAATCTCTTAAAGTTGCTAAGATTGAGAAGCACTGCTAAACATGCTCGTGACGTACTCTTGAAAATGTCTACTCTCCTTTTGTCAACAGTGCAAGTTCCTAGCCCATAAGGAACATGATAGCAGTGTTCCAATATTTGAGGGGCTGTCACAGAGAGGAGGGGGGATCAACCTATTCTCCAAAGCACCTGAAGGCCGGACAAGGAATAACGGATGGAAACTGATCAAGGAGAGATTCAACCTAGAAATCAGGAGAATTTTTTTGATCGTGAGAACAATCAATCAGTGGAACAGAAGTTGCCTTCAGATGTTGTGGGAGCTTCATCACTGGAAAGCTTTCAAAAAGAGACTGGACTGCCATCTGTCAGAAATGGTGTAGAGTCTCCTACTTGGGCGGGGGGGGGTTGGACTAAATGATTTACAAGGCCCCTTCCAACTGATTATTCTGATTCTGAAAGGGAAGCAGACTGTATTCTACATTTTCAGACAGGCGTGCGAGTCTCACCTTTGTTATCCCGCACAGTGACGTTTGGCTCTCTGATCCCCGACTGGGAACGGATGATGATACGGCTCGTGTTACCGTCCTCGTCTCGGTCGACTGCTCGGATCAGCTGCACCAGCTGGCCAAAAAAAGGCCAAAATTCTTCTCAGCCAGGGCCTTCCTCTCCCACCCCACCCTGTCCCATCAGCACCCCAGGGGCCCCTTAACTTACTTGGCCCGGGACAGCGTTATCACAGGCGAAAGGCTCGTAGCTCTGCTCCAGCTGGGGTGGGTTATCGTTGACGTCCAGGATTTGAACAGCCACACGGACTTGGGAACCTTGTGTGGGGCTGTCTGAGAGTAAGAGTCGGGGGTAAGGAGCAACATGGAATCGCGTGACCGGATGTGCAGGGCAATCCGGTTGAAAAATGGGAAAGACAGATATGAGATGCGAATGGGGCACGCGATTCAGCCATGCAAGAAAGCCATAAAGGTCATCCACGGGGAACGAATGAGATCCATGGTCCCCAATCCAGTGGGGTGAGGTTGGATCCCATTCATAAACACCCCCCCCCCGAAAGAGCCCATCATCGTACCACCGACAAAACCAGACAGGCGAAAATCACGTCAAGAGGTTGAAAGACGTGGGCAGACGTGCAGAGTTAAGGGGACGGAAGAGAGCAACGGTGCACGATGAAGCCCATTTGTGCATGGGTGGGCAAACATAAATGTCCAACGTGACCGATAAGTGAAACCAGGCAGCCATAATAAAACCATCCAGCCAACACGGGCAATCAATCAATCAATCAATCAATCACAGGGAAACACACAGAAAGCGCAGCCCAACTCCACAATGCCGGTGCGCAAAAAAAAAAAAAATGCACATTCCACATGCAAGACAAAAACAGAGAGTAGACACCGTTCCAAGAGAGCAGCGAACAGATACAGGGATGCAGGGGGAAAAAAGAAGGAAAAGAAGGAGAACAAAATTAATAAACAATTGCCGTTGCTTTTTCTATTCCAGGTAAGTCCTCGTTGGATGATCACAATCCATTGCTAAGCAAGACGGTTTTTCATGCCCGATTTTATGACCTTTTTCGCCAGAACACTTAAGCAAATCACTGCAATTATTAAGTGAATCATCTGGTCATTAAAAAAATCCAGCTTCCCTTGTTGACCTTACTTGTCGGAGTTCAGCTGAGAAGGTCACAAATGGGGGGGTCACTTGACCCCAGGACGCTGCAACTGTCATAAATACACTTTACGACTTTTCTTGCCATAGTTCTTAAGTCAATCCCTACAGTTGTTAAATTAGTCACACGGTTGTTAAGTGAATCTGGTTTGTCAGAAAGTCGCAAAAAGGGATCGCGTGACCCCGGGACTCTGCAATCGTCATAAATATGAGTCAGTTGCCAAGTGTCCAAATATAGATCACGTGAGCCTGGGGGTTCTGCAGTGGTTGTGTGAGAAATCATTGTACGTCACTTTTTGTCAGTGCCGTTGTCACTCTGAATGGGCACTAAATGGACTGTTGTAAATTGAGGACTATCTGTATCCTGGACTGATGAATCAAAACTAGAAGCTTCCACTACCTTGGTAGCCTCCCGGACTCCCGCCCACCGTATCCAGCCTGATCCCCTTGGCCCTTACCAAGTTCCGTTGCCAGTACGGTCATATTGTGCCAGGGCAAAGCCTCTCGGTCGAGTGTCACCGAGGTCAGAATGGCGCCATCCTGCGGGTTGATGCTAAAATAGCGCTCGGGATCCGTGTGCGGCAGGATGGAGTATCTAGAAGATGGAGGGTGGGCACCTGGGGTATCAGGTTGTCACGGCAACGAGGTATAAATGGAGTAACTGGAACTTCACACACAACAACAAAGACAACAAACACCGGCTCCCACCCTGCTGTTTCGTGGTTTCCCCCAGCTATTACCGGATGACACTGCTGGGGGTGTCAAGGTCCACCGCTGTGACTTTGCCCACCGGGGTCCCCGGTGGGCCGTTCTCATAAACAGCCAGATGGTACTCGGGACGGGAGAAGACCGGGGGTTCGTCCGCATCTTCTACCGTCACCCGGACGGTGGCCACGTCCTTGAAGGGGCCCTTCCGGATGTACTGAGGGTCGATCTGCGTGTTGGTGGCTTCGACTCGGAAGGTGTAAGAGTGGCGGGACTCAAAATCCAGAGGCTGCTCGCCGATCCACACAAAGAGGAGCAAAAACGAGAGGAAAACGGGTGATTAGAAGCGAGCAAAAGCAGACGGTTTGACAAGTTGGTGCAGGACGTACAAACCGCCAAGAATTGTTGGTGGGGTCTCTGAGACACCATTTTGTCCATAGAAAGAACATGAGAATCAGTTTGGTCTAGTGTAGGGGTAGGCAACCTTGGCTCTTTTATGACTGGTAGACTTCAACTCCCAGAATTCCTGAGCCAGCCATGCTGGCTCACGAATTCTGGGAGTTGAAGTCCACCAGTCATAACGGGGTCCATAGTTCCCCACCCCTGTTCTAATTCATCTTTTGGCTGAGGAATTCTGGGAGTTGAAGTCCACCAGTCATAACGGGGTCCATAGTTCCCCACCCCTGTTCTAATCCATCTTTTGGCTGAGGAATTCTGGGAGTTGAAGTCCATGAGTCATAAAAGAGCCAAGGTTGCCTACCCCTGGTCTAGTGCAATGGCTTCCGACCTTTTCTATAGAATGGAGAGAGATAAGGTAGGACGGGGAAGAAAGAAAGAAGAAAGAAAGAAAAGAAATAGAATGGAGAGAGGTAAGGAGGGAAGGAGAAGAAAGAAGAAGAAAGATGAAGAAAGAGAGAAAGAAAGAAAGAAAGAAAGAAAGAAAGAAAGAAAGAAAGAAAGAAAGAAAGAAAGAAAGAAAGAAAGAAAGAGAAAGAGGGAGGGAGGGAGGGAGGGAGGAAGGATGGATGGATAATGGCTCCCACATCAAATTTCCAGGAACGAAGGGAGAGTGAAGACATCCACATAATTGTTCTTCACCCACCTTTTTCAAAGTAATGATGCCATCCTGTCCCAACATGTCCGTGTGAATGGCAAAGGACTCGGCTCCCTCTCCTCCATCCAGGATGCTGTAGGCAAGCAGGGCGTTCTCCCCTTCATCGGGGTCGTGTGCGCGCAGTCTCCCCACCGCAGACCCAGGAGTTGCTGTTTCCACCACAGAGAACTGGTAAGAACCTAGACAGAAATGGGGTGGAAGCACAAGCAAAACACTTCATTCTCAAGCTTTCCACGTCCTTGGGAACTCGGCATCCTCCAGACGCCTTGGACTACAATTCCCATCCTACTCAGCCAGGCTGCCAGCTGTAAACCACACGGGAAGCACCACCTGACGAGCTAATTCTACATTACTTGCAAAGTGACCTTAATAGATTCTAAAGGTACAAATCTGCCGCTGCCTCTTTTAGAGACTGAGAAACGGAGGGTTCCTTCTGAGTTTCTTCCTCTGCCCTTTATGCAGTTGTGGGCTAGGCTCTCTCTTATCTGACCATTCTCTAAGTAGCATTTCTCCCTCCCCTCCCTGTTTCCCAAGGTCTTCCTCACATACCGCAGGACAATTCAACAGTTCAATTTACGGACTTACAACTGTTCATTTAGTCACCCTTCGAAGTTACAACGGCACTGTTAAAAGTGACTTAGGACCGTGTTTCACACTTACGACGGTGACCACGGTCTCATGATCAAAATTCGGCCGCCTGGGCAACCGACTCCTATTTATGACGGTCGCACATTCCCGGGAATTGGGTCATTCTCTATGGTGACCTTCTGACAAGCAAAATCGTAGGGGGAGACGGATTCACTTAACAACCACGTTACCAGCCTAACAACTGCGGTGATTCACTTAATGACGATGGCAAGACAGGTCGTAGAACGGGCCAAAATTCACTTGAGAAATGTCTCGCTTGATGACACGAATTTTTTGGGGGGGGGAAGATATGTGTCTGTTGAGGACTCCCGGTAATTACTTAAAATAATTTTAAAAAATAATTTAATTTTTGCCACTCACATTTTGTTTTCTTTTTCTTTCTTTTATAGTTCTATTCCACTGTTTAGAATGGAATAGAATAACAAGAGTTGGAAGGGACCCTGGAGGTCTTCTAGTCCAACCCCCTCCCTTGCTCAGGCAGAAAACCCTACACCATTTCAGACAAATGGGTGTCCAGTCTCTTCTTAAAAACTTCCAGTGTTGGTGTACCCACAACTTCTGGAGGCAGGTTGTTCCACTGGTTAATTCTTCCGACTGTCAGGAAATTCCTCCTTCGTTCCAGATTGCTTCTCTCCTTGATTCGTTTTCATCCGTCGCTTCTTGTCCTGCCTTCAGGCGCTTTGGGAAATAAATCGACCCCCCTCTTCTTTGTGGCAGCCCCTCGTACTTTAGCAACTCTACGATTGGAGCGGCTTCAGATCCATATTCTGCCTTTGCTGTCGTCTGCCTTGCTACAAGGCTGGCTGATTTCCAGGGCATTGCTTGCTGGACATAATTATTCCAGATGTTGCACTACTTCTTTTGATCATCAGTTCCCACCTCTCCGGCCAATCTACTTCACACATCGTGAAGATGAACTTGTCGAGCGGGCTGTTAAAATTGATGGATGGCTTGGCTGGCTGGCTGGCTGAAAATATTTATAGCCCCCTCCCTTCCCTCGCCCCCTCCTCCTTCCTGCTTTCCAGATCATCCGGTGATGGGTTGCAACTCATAAGAAGAATCCCGCGACGTAAACACTGAGGAGAGACATCCTAGTAACCCCAAGAGATGTCTGAGGGACGGCAGACACCGTGGACACCGTGTCCCAGGCGCTGAAAGGCAGACGAATGTCATGCTTGATATTCCTTGACGTCCGAAGAAAAGACATTTCCCCCCAAAAAAGCAGAAGGTTTTTGCTTTCATGCACAGCACATCTCTGAGATACGCAGTCAAGGAGTCCTCGGTCCTTGCACACAAGGAGATACTAACTAGATACTAGAAGGTCCTTTCATTCTGGTCCTTGAGCTGAAGGAGATATCTTCATTTTTGGGGGCCCACCCTTATTACGAGCCTTGGACGGCGTTGCTTAAACCGGCATGCTCAACCTCAGTAGCTTTAAGAGGGGTGGACTTCAACTCCCAGAATTCCTCCAGCCAGCAAGATGGGAATTCTGGGAGTTAAAATCCACTCGTCTTAAAGTTATTGAGGTTGAGAAATATTGACTTAAAACCTTGAAATCTTGAGAAACATTGGCTTAAAAAGCAAGACGTCGGGCAATTCATTTAGGGGTGGTGCAATGCGGTCATAGAGTCATAGGGCTGGAAGGGACCTTGGAGGTCTTTTAGTCCGACTCTCTGCTCAAAGTCTCTGAAGGATGTCTAGATAATGGCCTTAGTGTCGTATCTTGCACCAGTTGCAGGTTTTGAGGCATCGCTGAGGTAAACTGTCCTGGAAGATGGGCCAGCAATTCAAAGGAGAGGTGGGGG
>NW_015387967.1:70795-72594 GCF_001527695.2 Protobothrops mucrosquamatus | reverse complement strand
CCTCCTCCTCCTCCTCCTGCCCCCCTTCCCTCCATCCCCCCCTTCTCCCCTCCTCTATCTTCATACCTCACTCCCTTCTAGCACTGATGATGTTCCCTAGTTGGGTCATGAAATGTCTGCAAGAAAACCACCACTCAGAGAGCACCAAGGACCCCACAGTCCTCCTGCTCCTCCTGCTCCTACTTCTCCTGCCCTCCCTCCCCCCTCCTCCGCTTGCTCTCCCTCCTGCTCCACTCCACGAAAACCCCACTCCTTTCTAGCACTGATGATGTTACCTAGTTGGGTCATGAAACGTCTGCCAGAAAACCACCCAACTCAGAGAGCCCCAAGGACCCCACAATTCAACCCTGAGCTACAGATGTTCCCCTTTATTGCTACATATGGGAGGCTACTGGAGCATGGGCCATAGTTCATAGGTCAGCCCTAGGCACAGCTTCCCAGGTGTTCTCTGGACCACCAATGGTCATTAGGAACCCACTAATGGTGGGTTCCCACATCATCCCGTACAAACGTGGTTGACTTGTCTGGGGGGCTGATGTTTCCACATCTCCACTTCCCTGGGTGTTCAAAGAGGGCCAAATCTCCTTCTCCACAACTCTTCCCCTGTTCTAAGCAGCTCTTTCTCACTTACTCTGTGGGAAGCGAGGAGGGTTATCGTTGACGTCACTAAGCGTGACCGTGACAGTCGTGCTTCCAGACAGTCCACCAGTATGGCCTCCCATGTCCTTGGCCTGCACCACCACCAGAAATTCCTGTTGAGTTTCACGGTCCATATTGGGAGTGGCTGTCCGAATGACACCTAACATCACGGGGAGAGGGAAGCAAGGGGAGAATCAGAGAAGGACAGAGAAGGAGAATTGGCTGAAAGAAATTCGGGTTTCAGAGTCCCACCCCGTGATGGAAAAAGGGAGGAAACCAAAACTGCGGAGAAGGCAACCTGCAACATGGCTGAGCACGTCAGATACGCATCAGTTGTATGGGGAGAACATGGTGGCTGAACCAAAACTTACAATGGTCTCTAGGCTCATGTGATGAGTTAGATGGATGGATGGATGGATGGATGGATGAATGGATGGATGGATGGATGGAGATATGGATGGGAAGAATGGAGAGATGGATGAATGGAAAGACGGATGGATGGAAGGATGGATAGATCGATAGATAGATAGATGGGAAGAAGGGATAGATGGATGGATGGAGGGATGGATGGGAAAAATAGATGGAAAGTTGGATGGAAAATGGATGGAAATATGGATGGATGGAAGGATGGATAGATGGGAAGAATGAATAGATGGATAGGTGGATGGATGGAAGGATGGATAGATGGGAAGAATAAATAGATGGATAGGTGGATGGATGGATGAATGGATGGATAGATGGATGGATGGATGGATGGATGGGAAGAATAGATGGAAAGATGGATGGATGAAAAAATGGATGGATGAAAGAATGGATGGATAGAGGGAGGGATGGGTGGATGAATGGAGGGAGGGAGGGAATGGATGGAAATATGGATGGAAGGATGGATAGTTGGGAAAAATGAATAGATGGATGGATGGGAAGAACAGACAGAAAGATGGATGGAAAAATGGATGGATAGATGTTAATGTTAATGTTAATGTTAATTTAATTTGTATACCGCCCTTCTCCCATAGGACTCAGGGCGGTTCACAGCATATTAAAAAACAAATACTATACACAAAATACAAAAATACAGAAATACAAAAATATAAACCCCAATAAAAGCCGAATTAAAAACCAAATATTGCCAGCTGTGTTTCCGATTAAAATTACTTTTA